>NW_006263644.1:1298946-1301569 GCF_000469605.1 Apis dorsata | reverse complement strand
GACAAGGATATTTCTTTTTTTTTTTTTTTTTCTCCTCTCCCAAGAGATCGTCCACCGACGCATGTTCTGATTAAAGCTCTATGCTCGGGGCCTAATTACCATCCGACCAGCAATTCGAACCTTCCATTCACCTGAACACCCATCATCCCTGCGTTAAACCGGCTGCGAAAACTAATTACGGATGCACCAATCCGAGGAGTATTCTTACCCGTTTGATTCGAATTTTAACTCGTGGCTTCGAGCGGGTAGATCGTTTTTGGATAAAACGAGTGATCGAAAATGTATCGAGCTAAGATGAATGAGAAGTGATTGTTACACATACTTGATTGTTACTCGATGAGCGATGGAAATATGGTATGGATTTTGGGGTTGGAAATTGATGTCTGAGTGTGATGTAGTGATAATTGCATAATTTTGTTTGATGTTTGTGTTTAAGAGGAAATTTGTATTATTCGAAAAAGTTTTTTATTTACATTTAAATGCAAAAATTATAAAGAGAAATTGTGTTATGTTGGAATTTAATGGAGAATTTAATAGAATGATAGGATACTTGATGAGTTTGTTTAAATAAAAAAAGGAAAGTGTATGTTGGATATATTTCTTAAAGTAACTATATTAAATTTTAAATTTGTATGGTATACAATGTAAGAAGAATGAGATTCCCTTGAATAAGGTTTTTAATTTACTCTTCTATTCTATTCTCTCAGATTTTCTTAATAACCAGTAAACTGGCGTAATTTTACATCAGCAACAATCAATTATATTTTATGAAAGGAATTTTAGATAAAAGGCAATCAGATAAAGCTTAATAATGTTAATATATCGTTATTATTATCATCATTCACTTTAATTTCCAGCTATTTTTTTAATATTGTTCAAATTATGTTACGTAGTACTTATTGATGTAAAATTTTCTGAGCTTTCTTAATAATTCCTTAATTATATCATTGTACAATATTTACCAAATATAATTTATTTAATAATGATATTAATTATCAATTGACTGAAGTTGTAGGTTGCAAATTTAATAAAAACTTTAGCTTTATAAAATTTATTGACAAGATTTATGAAATTTTAAAGTTTTCTACTAATTTTAACGAAAAGCTTTTGACCAGATACAGTGAATGAAATTCATCAAAAATAATGTAATATGTAAAATGTAAAATATTATAAATATAAAATGCACAGGAATATAAAATTTTTGTGGCATGAAATAAATATAAAAAAATTGATTAAACTTTTGTATATTATAACTCTCAGTGACTAAACAAAACAGTAACTTCAAAAAAAAAATATTTTGAATTTATAAAATATTCATTACTTTATAAATTCAAAAAATAAACATTACTTTTTCAAATATTTCTTATCCAATATTTTAAATATCCATGTATAATTAAATTTATTAACTATAGGTTCTCCTTCCTCACTATTTTCTCCTGAATTGAAAAAAAAAGAAAAACTTATTTTCCATATTTATTTCATGTCAGACCAATTACAATCCACTGTAGTTAACATCCATGCTACACCATTTCACATTTCTCAAGAAAATACAATCATTTTTGTAATAAATTTCACTTATTTACGTATTTTTCTTAAAAAATAATAGAAACAACAATTTGTTCCCTTATTATATATCGATCGCTTTAGAAATTTTTTCGAGTCCGATATTATCGTCATGGAGAACAATAATTATTCCGACTGAAACGACAACCGAGCAAAAGAAACATAATCATTAACCCGGAGCCTAGTTGCCCCATTCTCGATGTTTCTGCGACTTCGGCCGAACGTTGATTAAACAGTCTCAGTGACTATAAGCTCGACAAAAGCGAGGCGTGTTTTTACACTGCCAAGTTGCACGCTTTAAAGCGCGTAATAACTGAACAGTAATAAGCCCGGTCGTCTGCCAGCCTCTCTTGTTTCAGACGAACGCCGTGCGACACCTGCTCCCTCTACTCCGTCTCTATCGCGCGAAAACCGGATACGGAGGATCGATTACGTCCCCCGTGGAACTATTTACGCGAAAAAATTCTCCCTTCGTTTCTTTGGCATATTATACATTCCGTTGAGTTAAGTTCTCAATTTTGAATTGGCGGTTGATGTATATATATACGTATAGAATTTCGATTAATTCGAAACGAAATTTTCATTCCATTCTATTCTATGACGTGTACGAATTTTTTTAAGAAATGTGAAAAGCGAAGAAAAATTTTCCTTTTTAATTTCCTTACGTTTTTCGTCGTTTTATCGGTTATCAATGTGAAAATATGAAAATCAAATATCCCCTTTTTCGGTAGATGCGTTCAATTTATTTGAAAATTTAAAAAATTATCGCTATCTGTTTCATATAAATGGAGTTTTTATTATTGTATTTATATTTACAATTTTTCTTTCACGTCGCTCTGAAATAAAAACTTCATCGGATGTTTTCAACGTGTTTCATTTGTCAAAATATCAAAAAAAAAAAAAAGGAAATTTGAAATGAACAATAAAATGCATCGATATATTGTTTTATTAATCAAATACAAGAATAATATATTGGTATTTATAGACAGCGAATAATAGTATTCTAAATTCATATTGAACAAAGGAATAATGGAGAGATTCAAAAAATTTACAACGAATC
>NW_006263644.1:1287858-1298635 GCF_000469605.1 Apis dorsata | reverse complement strand
TTTTTTTTTTACATATACATCATACACCCAAAACCATTAAAAAATGGATTCGCTCTCGTAAACTTTCTCCTTCTTCTCTCCAAATAAATAATTCCTTTTCAAATGAGAATTCAATATTCCCGAATCAAATCCTTCTTCTCGCATAAGTACAGAATTTCTTTACCAAGAAAGAACTTTTCATAGAAAAAAAAAAAAGAAAAAAAACGAAAAATACTCCAAACAACGAAAACATTCCACGGTTTAAAATCAATCCTTCCCTTCCTTCTCTTCTTGCACAAATACAAGAAACCTTAACCGAGAAAGGGAAACTTTGGATCGAGAAAAATCGAGAAATATTCCACAAAAGTAAACATTCCGAATTAAAAACCAATCCCCCCTCTCTCTCTCTCTCTCTCTCTCTCTCTCTCTTGTATTTCTTCAAAGTTTAACCACCGATAACCCTTCGAAAGGAATAGTTACACCTTCGCTCCACTTAACGAAGCCATTTTCTCTGTCTCACGATCCTCGTGAAAATCAGCACGACGAGCTCCATTGGTTAAATAGGACAGGGAAAATGAACAGTTAGGAGAGGGGGGAGAAAGAAACCTTGTCTTAAATGAATCAACGTGACACTAAAGGATTAAATTTACACGTCTCTCTATGATATTCGTTATGAAACGTATTTTCATTACGTAACTCGTTAAAAAAACGCAACCACGGTTCTCAAGGATGACCTTTCCACCAACCCAGAAGAGAAACATGCAAAAGCTTTCTCGTTTTACGTCCTCGTTGCTTTCTCGTAGCAATAATTATTCCAGCATCATTTATTTTTTTTTTTGGAAAGGACACTGTTTTTTTGATTCAAGGGGGGTTAAATTAGAAGAGAGGGGGAGGAATTTTACTTTGATTACGTTCCATTGAATACGAAGAAACTTTCCTGTTTTTATTCCTGTGGTAAAATGAAACACAATCGATGGTTGCTTTGCTTTTATCGTTGTATCGTAATTCGAGGAGTGAACAAAGATTGAGAACGTTGTTACAACTATACTGTTTATTATACGAAATATTGTATTGTTATTAATTATTGGATAATTAAATAGTGAACGTGTTGAAAAAATTTTATAAATTTTACAAATTTGCCATTTGCAAAACTGGCAACCAAACAATTGTTACTTTTGAGAGAAATATATTTTTAGAATTTTTTCCTTACACGTGACGTGATCATTCCATACTCCTCCAAATATAACAAATAATTATTACTATGATTAAAACACCCTTCAATTCCCACCTTTCTCTCCGAAACAATGCCCCACCCCCTAGAATAGAACAGAGCAACGGAGCCTCTATCCTTAATTTCCCTTCTCATAACCTCAGACCCGAAAAAAACTCCATTTTTTGAAAGAATCCTCTTGAAACTCCCCCCCTTCCCCACGAGGACAAAGAAAAAAAAGAGAAAAGAAAACTTCTCGCGCGCGAAGACTCGATGGGACAAAAGCAACCCAAAAATCAACGAGGGACAACCTCTCCCCCTCCCCCTCCCTCTTCCTAATATTCCACCTACTCCTTAAGACGCGAGAGGGATTACCAAGGAGGCAGAACATCGCCCGAGGCACGTTCAAGAGGGACGCGTCGGTAATCAGTCCTCAGCTCTTATTACGGTCGATCCTTTTTCTCTCTCGTCCCTTTTTTTCTTTTCTTCTTTCGCCTTTCTTCGCGAAAAGAAACGGCGCGTTATTAATACAAGGAGCCTGCGAATTATCGTCTCGAATTAACCACGGTTGAACCGCGGCATTAAACCGGGTTTATTCAATGGGGGAGGGGGAGTAGTCGTTAGCTTTGGTATGTCGATTATCGACACCGTTGCTAAATGCTATTATTGGCCACTTACCTCGTCGAGGATCCTCCTGGGATCCCCTGAGTCTCCTCGCGGCTCCGTGTTGCAATCGGTTCCGCGACTGTCTCCTCGATCGATGATCGATGTTGAAAAACGGTTTATTATTTATTTATGAGGGGAGAGGGAGAATTTGTCGGGAATATTGTATTGTTAGATTGGAAATTAGTATTATTAAGGATTTTGGGACGAAAAATTGTAGAGAATTGTAAATTGTATTGAAAAAGAGTTTATAGATAATTTCGATATCGAGGTATTTGAAAATGGGGAAGGGGAGGTTCGCTTGTTTACAACAAGTGGAAAGTTATATGGGAGCGTCTCGTATCCCGGTTGCCCCGATGTCCAAATGGCGAGGAATTTCAGAGGTTCTTGCCGACTTCTCGACAAGTTCTGAGGATTCCGCTGGTCTATGGAGACGGAATGAAAGAATTTGCTGTCTGGAAAGCTCGCAAAGCTCACAATAGTTTCTTAGGTGTATTGGGAATATACCTTGAACGCTTGGGAATCGTCAGAATTTTTCGGGTTTCTTGAAGTGGTGCCATGCTTCAGACACTTAGAGAAACGTGAAATATTTTTAAAAGAAAGGGCTTAATCTCGATCTTTTCGTTGAGACAAATTTCTTAATTCCATTTCCATTTCTGAATTTTCGAAAACCTATCAGATCAAGCTAAATCTAATTCCAAAAATAAATAAATTTATTGTCCAACTTCTAAATTTGTCTCCAATAATTATTACATCCTTTTTTCCCTAAATACATACTCCTCGAATATTAATATGCATTAATAATCGCTCGAAATAACCGTTTAAATTCTTCTTTTCGAAGGAATTTTCTTTTCTTTTCTTTTCTTTTTTCGAAAATTTCTTTAATAATCGAGTCAAATCGCTCGATCCATCGTTCGTTATCGGCACGATTTGGAACTTGGACAATCGGTAAAGATTAAAACTCGTCAAAGCTTTTGTATCGTTTAATAAATTCGGCACACGGAACGGATAGAATATCGATCTTTCGCGGGGGGGAGGAGGTTGGTGTCGAAGTTTTCCAACGGCGGCGGCTATTAACGAGAAATGGCGGCGGAAAGCAATATAGGGTGGAAAGTTTACGATAGGCGAATTCGTCGATCACGAACTCGCCCCAATAAAACAGTTCCCTTCCACGAGTGTTACGATCATCGCGTTTACCTACGCGTTTCCCTCCCCTTTCATTGCCACGCAGCGGTTACCTCCGACCTATTATCCAATCGATAATTCAATTTCCCTTTTTTTCTTCGGGGAAAAATCGTGCCTCCGCCGATACGTGGGGAATTTGGGAAAAATGTATATTTACATCGGGGAATTTTGGTTAAACCCGTTTGTTTCATATTTTTCCAGGTAATTCGTGCCTCGTACATTTTTGTACAAGAAGTTATTGGAATTCGATTAATCAAATGGCGTTAAAAAAAAAAATGGTGTTAAACTTTTTTTTTATGGTTTGCATTTTTCTTTTTTTTCTTTCTTGTATGTATACGACAGTGGTTTCAGATATTAATTTTAGTGTTTAACGATACTTGGAACACGATATAATATAATATTCAGGAAAGATTAAAATTTCTATAAAGGATTTATATTCCATAAATTTTTGAAGAAATTGGTTTTTTTAAATGGAATGATCGAAAGAATGAAGTAGTATCGTATCAAAGTTTGTTCGCAATAAAGCTTAAGCTTCGTTCTAATTATTTATTTATTTATTAATTATTTATTTCCCGTATCCTGTATTTTATGTAACGCAGAGATCGTGTATTAACGATTCGAATATATATATTTGGGATGAAAATGGAGCGATCCTCCTCGTTCGTTAAAACAAATAACGAATATGTAAAAAAATACCAATATGGATGTTGGGAATACTTTATACTCTGTATATTTCGAATATTTTTGAAATCAAAAAATTGGAAATTGGCCACGAGACTAACCAGGGGGACGAATAAAAGAAAGAAGAAGAAGAAGAAGAAGAAGAAGAAAAGATTAAAAATCAACGCTGATGCGAAAACTGTGTTCGCGCGGAAAATGTTGTTTCACGGGGATGTCTCGCAAGGAAATTCCGCTTGGCGAAAAGTTTTAGAGGGAATCTCGCTTGAAAGTAAACCCCTCGCGAGTAGGGCTCGCGAGAAAATTTCACTCGACGCTAATCTTCGAGGGCACATTTCGTTGTCCGTAAATCCTCGCGAGAAAATTTCGTTGCTGACGATCCATCGCGAGGAACGTTCTACTTGAACAGTATTTCCTCCGTTGATAGAAAATATCAACGTTTAACGTTTGTTGCGTAACAAACAGAAATTTTACAAACTCGTTTCCTCTGATTCAATTGAATTTCCATTCAAAATCACGTCACTTGGACATTCTAAAATCGTCCATCAACGATAAATTCAATTTTATTTTATCATTTTCGAACGAAATATTTTTAGGACAGAATATCATTCTCAGAAAATAGAAATCAGCTTAACACTTTCTAAATTCTTTAAGTTATAAAACATACGACTTTTTGCGTTCCATTATCCAATATAGAAAGATTATCTGCTATTTCATTCAAAAAAAATCAATTATATATTTCCAAAATAATCTCTACTACGAATTAAATCATTTCACGAAATAATTTCTCATATTCCATCATCTGTACAGTTCCATTCTTGAACAAACGACAATAACAACACAACAAGATAATGTTATTCGAGAATGATCCACTTGATCGCGGATAAAAAAATTCCTCGTGCCCTTCGAGAGACTCTAAACGAATCTTCTTTAGTTTCAACTCCCCGTCCGTTCGTCAGAAATTCCACTTAACTCTATTCTTCCCCGGTGGAATTCCATCCGACGCCATAATTTTCCCTCCCCCGAAAATTCACTTATCCCGAACCGCGTCTCGCGTTGAAATTTCGCGACACCCCCCTCCCAAGATCCATCTGCTCCCCACCACGAAGAGGATCCGGCATCAATCGCGTTTTCGGCGCCTTAACGAGGCGAGGTCCTCTCCCCTTTAAAGCCGAGGGAACGGGGCTTACCGCGGATAGAGTCGGACGGCATCTCGTCCTCGCCCTCGGCCCACCCCCTCCCTGTTTCGACGTTGGCATTTCCGTCTCCGAGGGAACAAGCAACGAGAAACCGCACGCCCAATGCCGTGTGAGACGGGAGACAGGATTGTTCGCGTACCATCGAGGCGGGTGACTGACGTGTTCATCCCTTACGGCCATTCTCGGCCGTGCGTGTTGATCGTTGATCGCTCGATCCTCCAACGTTCCGCGCGCTTGTTGTTCGCGCGTTCGATGATTAAAAAGAAAGATAGAAAGAAAGGAGAGAGAAAGAGAGAATGCATAGATGCGCGGATGATTTAAAGGGGATGATTATGTCTGACGGACGAGATGGTTAGTTTTAGATGGAGAGGAATAGAAATTTGGTTGGAAAAATTTTGGGATATAAATTTTAGATAAAAATTGGATAGAAAAGATTATTGTTATGTTGAAAATGAATATTGAATACGAATTTTGTAAATGTTTAAACAAACGTTTTTTGGCTTTACAAAAGTACGATTGCTTGAATTAGAAAATGGAAATTTTAAAATAAAGGTAAATTTTGTATAATAATATGTTTGTTAATATAATGAGATTAATGATTGATCAGACACGAAGGCGTGATTAACTTTTTAACGTGTCATGAATGTCATAGTTAAATTAATTAAATATTGTATCCTTTGAAATTTCAAATCCTTGGAAATTTTGAAATTAAATTTAATGAAAAATAAAATCCATATATTTAAAAATAATTGTTTTTATAATTTGATTCAATAGGTACACGTAAATATAATATTCATCGAGCCAATTTCAATTACTTGGTTATTCAATTTTATTTTAATCATCCAATTAAAACGACATCATGTTACAGTTTAAGCAGAAGAGCTATAAATTTCTAAAATGTTTTCGCCATTATTATCCATCATTAATTAATCAAGAATTTTAAGCAAATTTTAATACGAATTATACTTGAAAACTAATTAAAAATGTTCGACCAGTCTCTCACAAAAAAAGAACCTGATTTGAATATACTCGACGAGATCTTAGACAAAATTAGAAAAAATCTTAGACAGTGATATTTCAAAAATTAATAAAAATATTTTTCCAGTAATTATTTTACCAATAAAGAAAATTATTATTTAATTTTATTAATATGTAATAAATATTTATATATCTTTTAATATGTTTGAAACGATCAATTATCATTAATGAACATTTTCTTCATTATATTTCCAATGAAATATTTAAATACATTCATGTATGATCGATAATATTCATCTAAATTTAATCATTGATAAAAAAAATGTATATACATGTATATATATATCTGTTTTTATTTAAAATTAATTAAAATAAATTAATAAATATATCTCAATAATTATTTCCAATATTTTTTAAATAATATATTTAAAATATATTCAACATTGGATACAAAGAACGTTTTACCACGACACTCTTGTGCATCCAAGAAATCGAGTGCATCGGAATCGAATTATCACGTTCGAGCACCTGATTATTCAATTATCAGGTAACAAGGGCCCCGAGGCATCGTACAAATCCTTGGAGACACTTGACGAGTCAAGTTTCGAAATTGGCGATCAAATCAATCGTGCGATTTCGAGGTTTGTTAAGTTTCGCTTTTCCTTTTTCTTTCTTTATCGTTATCCTCTTCTTTTATCTTCTTATTAAACGGATCTTTGCATCCGTTCATCGTTAAACTTCCCCTTGACGCTTTTATAAACACTCGAAAGATTATTCACCGATTCCTTCCGGATATTTGAAAATTATTGAAAGCTTCAAAGCTTAAAAATTATTCCGTCTGGAATTCGTTCGGCCGTGATGAGGTGAATAAGAAATTCCCACTTTTTCGTGTTCTTTCGTGTACTTTCAAAAAATTTCAATGCACAAAGTTCCGAGTTTTAAAAGTGGAAAAGTTAAATTTTAAATTTATCTTTTTTAATCACGTGTATTAATAATAATACATTCGTGCGGAACAAGGATTGAAAAAGGTATAAAATTAACGCGTGATAATTAGATTTTTATGCAAGATTAAATTAAGCATGATTAAAGAAACGAAAATTTAAACGAATCTTCGTCAAGCATGATAATAAATCGATTAAAAATATTTTATCGTCTATTTGACAGGATTGCAAAGAGATTATTTTTATATATTCAAAATTTATATTATGTACACAAAATATTCATAATTTACTGATAATCGGTGATGGCGTTAAAAAATTCATTATCCAACAGAGAACCATTGCTCGACATTTTAAGAATTTAAAAAAATTTTAAAAAAACTTTCTAATCTACTTTCAGTGCCTCGAGTTAAGTCCTTAATGCAGAGTGTCGTCATTTGAAATACTGTTAGTGAAATACCCGTGGCCATAAGCGGCTACCGGAAGTTCCGGCCGTCAATCTGGTAATTGAAGTTGAACGTTTGCTTGATACAATGATAAAATCACTTAAAGGAAATGCAACAAAGAATCGACATCCCCTTGAGAAAAGTAACGTTGAAAGGAAGAGGAAGGTAGAGTGGGGTGAGAAAGGGAAGAAATGGGAGAATAATAAACAGAAATCGAAAAGAAAAAATAAATAGAAGAAAATATCAAATAGAAAAATTTAAAGAAATCTAAATTTGTATTTTCGAAGGCATAATTAATTGTTTCGATTAATTTATTAGATATCACGTTATTTTTGATTAGATTTTATCGACAATCACATACTTTTATCTGATGAGTATCTAATAAAACAGTGACAACTCTTTGTCAAAGAGATAGCAATATGTAAATAATTGGATAGACGATAAATAAATGTGAATAAATTCGAATAATTTTATTATGATTTTTATCGATTTATTCGTGAAGATATTCGCGCAATAACGATCAATCAAATGTACTGAAATGTACAATAAATTCAGGATTGTCTTTCGGTACATCCTGAAGTGTGGATTTTTGATTTGTTTCATTTCAATCATTTGTTTCCTGTATAATAATAATTATTAATGTAATAAAATTTCGTATAACGTCTCACATGAAAAATTTTCCTCCAATATTTTCAACTTAGTTTTGGATTACGAAGTCTTTTCATTCCTTTCCCCCCTTTTTTTAATATCAACATTATTATATGTATATTAAGGTATTTTTATACGAAATTGAAAACTAGGAAAATTTAATTTGGTCTTATTATACATCTCCTAAGTAAATTGAGTTAAAAATAAAGGAAGATGTTACGGAATTTAAGTAAAGTTTACGTTTTTCATTAAGGTTTAAATATTTTATTACCGTGCGTAATTAGGAGTTTTATCGTGGAAAGGATTACGAGCTGAGATTAAAACAAGAGAGAGAGAGAGAGAGAAAGAGAAGAGAGAGGCAAATTATTAAATGTACGTGTAATAATATTTCAGTGTTTACATTTGAACTTATATTCGTATGTTATTTTTCTAAAAATGATAATGATAGTGAGTAAAGAATCAAAATGAATATTTTTATGGAAAAGAATATGGATAACTTTAAATCTTTCCTTTTGATATCAGATGCTATTTGAAAGATTAGTTCATGATCTCGTGATATTTTCTCGAAAAGCTGGCGTATTTCTACCAAATCATACTCGAACCATTCCCATTCTCTTGAATTTATTTTCACTTTTATCGGCTTCAGGATCGAAAAGTGATCTCGCAGAACTTCTCGAGATTGAATTGAGAATAGAATCGAAGAATAAGAGGTACGTTAGTTAATTGAAAGGTATTATATTGTTATCGAGTATCAATAGTGAACAATGTTAATTAAGACCGTTTGTGAATTCATTGTTACGGATTCCGGCACGGTAGCAATGTTAAAGGAATTTGATTAATGTTCAAATCGAGCCGACAGAGATCAAAGTGAATAGATTATCATGCGTGGAATAATCTTCCAGTAAAGATTATATCGCATTTCTGGATGAAATTCAATTCTAATCTTTTGACAGTTTTCGATAAAGGAATCATATTCATGATTTTACAAAATTTTAATACAAAATTGATGAAATAATACAAAAAAAAAAAAAAAATTATTCATTGACTTTTGAAAATAAGAAATTAGATTGTTTGGAGATTCCAAAATTTAAAATGTAATTTTTCTTCTTCAAAAATAATATTTTTTACTTATTCACAATTTAAAAAAAGCAAAGATATTTTTTTAGTAAATCTTTCTAAAGAAAAAATGTAAACTTCAAGCATCAAAGAACATAGAGATCTTTAAACTCAAATGTAGAATAGAAAAGTGTCATACAGAAACTTTGAACCACTATAACTCCGAAATTAATGGCTTGCACAAATGAAAGATCAGCAGAAATGCGAGAATTTGCTTTTCAAAATGTTTTCTTATTTATTCCAATATGACTTTCGGTTCCTGAGATATATCGTCGTATAAACAAAAATAAACTTTTTAATCATTTACTTTAAATCCAATAAAACGCTATTAAAATTAAAAAAATTTTAAATCGCTATAACATCGAAAATAATGATTTTCGATCAATCTATGAAAGACCATTAAAAGCGCAGAATCTGGCCCTTTAAAATGCTTTTTCCTCCCTCTCGATACGACTTCTAGTTCCCGAGATATCATCGTGTAAAGAGAAAGGTAATTTTTAATCGTTTACCTTAAACTCGATTTCAATCCCAATTGAAATTAGAAAAACTTTGAATCGCTATAATTCCGAAGATAATGACTTCCGGTCAACGAGTAAACGATCATTAGAAGCACGAAATCTTCCTCTTTAAAATGCTTTTTGATTCATTCCGATACGACTTCCGGTTCCCGAGATATCGTCGTGTAAAGAGAAAGGTAATTTTTAATCGTTTACCTTAAACTCGATTTCAATCCCGATTGAAATTAGAAAAACTTTGAATCGCTATAACTCCGAAGATAATGATTCGCGGTCAACGAGTGAACGATCATTAAAAGCATGAAATCTTCTCCTTTAAAACGCTTTTTGATTCATTCCGATACGACTTCCGGTTCCCGAGATATCGTCGTGTAAAGAGAAAGGTAATTTTTAATCGTTTACTATCTCCGTCCTTGTCGGATAATCGGACCTCTCGCTCGCGCTCCCTTGACTGACCTATCCCAAACTCTAGACAGTCGACAGACGCGATTCCTAGAAGAACGTAGTACGCATTTCCAGGAAAAAATGTAGGTCACTGGGTCGCGGTCCCATTCATAATTTCTGCCTTATTTTAAGTGNTAATTTTTAATCGTTTACTATCTCCGTCCTTGTCGGATAATCGGACCTCTCGCTCGCGCTCCCTTGACTGACCTATCCCAAACTCTAGACAGTCGACAGACGCGATTCCTAGAAGAACGTAGTACGCATTTCCAGGAAAAAATGTAGGTCACTGGGTCGCGGTCCCATTCATAATTTCTGCCTTATTTTAAGTGCTATGAAAACTTTGAATCCTCATATCTCGGCAACCGATCGAGATATCGAGAAAAATCAAAAAGCGATTTCAATGGCACGATTCCCTCTATGATTCGAATAGATTTCGATAACAAAATTTTTACAATTTATTATTTATTTACAATTATTATTATTATTATTTTACAACTATTACTTATTATACTCGTTTGAATATATCACGATCCATTGGTATTCGAATTTTTCATTCGTCATCATTCACGAAATGTAACAATAGTAGTAGCAGTGTTCTGAATTATTGAAGGAAGGATGTTCACGAAACGTCCTCGCTTTTGTAACGCGCCGCCGCTCGTTAACCCCGGCCAGTTCAGTTTCACGCATCGCGCTGCGAAAAAGCGAAACGCGGCCGATTCTGTTGACTTTTCCCATCCCCTTTCGCTCCAACCCCATCTTCGTCCTTTTATTTCTGATT
>NW_006263644.1:1284940-1287098 GCF_000469605.1 Apis dorsata | reverse complement strand
CCCTCTCTGCTCGCATTAAACCCTCGCCCGTATCCGCGGTTACTCGATCCTTTCATCGCGGTCGATTGTTCCGCACCCCCTCTCCCCTCAAAAAGCGATCCTCCCCTGTCCGCAAACAGCGAAGAGCGTTTAATATCTGTTTCCATGAAACGGACGCGGATGAATAGGAGCGGACTTTTGATTGGAGTTGCGGAAGACTCGGGGAAGATGGTCGGTTTTGGGATGGGTCGGTTTGGAGATTTGTCACCGGGAATTGTATCTCCGATAATATTGGCCATTGGTGAGAAGGGGTGAGATATGTGTGGTTTGGGTTACGATGGAGTGACAGGTGTTGCGTTCGAAAAGCAGCAGGAAAGAAAATTATTGATGTTAAGGATAGGGGATTAAATGTAGGGAAGAAAAGTTGAATTATTTCTTTTGATTCGATTGAATATTATAATGATATATATATTTATTAAATTTTGTATAATTTAATGTGGTATTTTAATTAATAAAAATTTGATGGTAGATGGAATGTTGTGAAAATATCATGAATTACTTTTTCTAGCAAGAAAACAAGAAAGAGCACAATTTTTTTCATTTCTTATTTCGAAATAAAACTTTTTTCGTTTGCCAGAAAAAAAATCGATTTTGAATATTCTTCGAATATGAATTATATATCATTAACAAATTAATATCACGTGTAAAGTTTAAATATTATAGTGTATATAATATACATAGAGAAAGCTGAAAATTCTATAAAAATTAACTCGAAACTTTTGCTTCAATACAGAATCATTCCTTTCTCGATCGTATTATAAACAATGGAATCCTTGTATTTAACTCGATAGAGAAAAAAATTATACATGGAATATCAACCTTACCCTTATTCACTGTTCGTTCCTACCTTATTTTTTCCAATTTTTTTCGATCGATGATAAATATTATCCAGAGCCAAAGAAAATTTATCCGCACGTAATAAAACGACACGCTCGCGATCAACGCTCGTGATCCCTCCCTGGATGAAAAGAGGGAGGAAAAAAAAACGAAGGGATAAAAATTTCTTTTTTTCGAACACGTCAAACGATCACGCGCCATCTGATTACGAGATTAGAGAGATGGTTCCGGTGCAATCGCCGCGAAACATTTGGGGCGTGGACCGCAGGCCAAACAGAACCGTCTGCCAATGAATAACGGCCGATGTGATGCGCAATCGTGCGCGCATAATTTTCGGAAAACGCGAATAGTATAATGCGTAATGACGGGGGGCGAACCGCGCGCACGGCCATAGAGAATTTTCGAGATTCGAAGCGGCCACTGTAAATCTCGTCCCTCCCTTTCCAGGTCTGCTCAGGCTGCAGCAAATCTATCAGGGTTTGAAGCCGGGGAACGAATCGTTTCAGGTCGAAACGGTGAAACGAATACAAAATATGTCCGAGGCGATCGATTTCTTGCGCAGTTTGGAGGAATTGAATAGGTGAGTGTGCAAATTTTTTTCTTTTTTCTTTTCCATCTCTAGATTACATTTTCAACGATCGATTCTGAAAGAAATTGGCTTCGATTCGATATATAAATGATCGAAGGGAATATATGAAGAAATTTATTCGAGAAGAGTTTTTTTTTTTTTTTTTTTTTCAAATTGATGCTCCATTTGATTTCCAGGATTAATTCGGGATCGTTGAATATATCTGCATTGTTATTTTCATTAAAAAAAAAAAAATAAAAAAAAAAAAGGGAGAAAATTCAATCGTAGCTTAAAAATAAAGCCGTGATCCAATAAAGATCAATAACTTCAATACAGAATTTTTTAAAAAAAGATAAACAAATTTGCGCGATATCGATAAGTGAAAAATTCGATTTCGATCATCTTCAAATTCTTAAATTCTAAAATTATAAAGTATAAAATTCAAACAAATTTAACTCGATAGAAAATTTATTGTTACTTATTATTATTATTATTGTATTTTTATTGTATTGTATATTTATTATTATTATTATTTATTATTATTTATTAAAATTATATATAATTAAATATTTGATGAAATTTGCTTATTTTTCGTCTTACTTTTTTTGTTTTTTTCCGGAAAGAAATTATCTCGTGGAATGAAATAAAATATGTTTCATAGTATTTAAAAAGCTTTGTTTCTCGTATAGCCAAAGTCTCTTTGGTAAAGCGTGA
>NW_006263644.1:1270891-1284845 GCF_000469605.1 Apis dorsata | reverse complement strand
CCCTTTTGTGATAGAATAGAAGCGGTCACCGCGTGTCTCGTGGCCGCAATTTACCAGTGGCCACGCATTTGCACGGGCCAGGTAATCAACAACCGGACTGACAATGAGACCGAATCGAATGAGCGATTCCCATTACCGAAAACAAAACGTAACTATTCGAAACGTCACAGGCAAACAGCTCGTTGCATCGAGACTTTATCGTCGGAGAAGCGACGCGGCTGGAATTATGTAAATTCATTATCTGTCCACCATTGTTAGGATCCGTATGAGAGGGAAATCGTATACCACATTATAATCGTAAATACTATTTTATTTAAACTAGTATCAACGAAGTGATATTACTTTTTGAAAAATACGTATCGATGAATTTTATTTATAAGTACTAACACTTTCCTTTGAATAATAAATACAATACCACAAAATTTTTCAATTTATTTGAAAAATATATTATTTATTATATTCGATGCAATGAAGATGTGTTCATCATCGAAAAAATTATATTTCAATTAAACTTACATTTTAAATCTCTCTTTATTTATACATATTCCTTAGATTATGATCGATCTGTACTACTTATAAATCCTATATTACCTGTATTAAAAATAACACGATTAATTTAAAACACATTATTAATTAAATATTTAAATCTTTGCAGATGGAGTAATAAATACGTCGTACTCGACTGCCCCACGGACATGGCAAAAGATATCGTGGTAAGCCACGTGAGGGACGTCGCGCTTGGGAAAAGAACGTACCACTACTTATTAAGCGGATTGGTAAGAGTTCGACGAATTTCAAAATTCTCTATTATTAAAATTTTCACATAAAACCAAAATTTTTTAGAGCAAAAATTCCAATACGTTTCGCGTGAAAATTTCATTTCGTTCGATACAATATCACCTCTTCGTTTTATATATACATACACATAATATATCTCGAAAATCAAACTCGATATGAGAACGATCTTAGAATCGGATGAACTATTGCCTTTGTCAATGCAAATTGCCCGTATCTGTACACCCTTTCCGCGCACGTCCAACCGGAAGTGGGAGTATCGCGTACCTGCAGCTTTTACAATCGTTACAATCGGCCTGTTTTCGCGCAATCAGATAATGGACGATCGATGGGAGAGCGAGGTGATCGAGTACGGGGCCATCAACATCACCGGATTTCGCATCGTGGACGCGACACGGCCTTACGTTAAAGATTTCCTCGCTGGATGGCATCGCCTCGACCCGGCCACGTCTCAAGGAGCTGGCCGCGAATCCATTTCTGTACGTATATATCACCCCTTTCTCTCGTTTCATTCGAATATTCCTTCCTCTCTTTCTTCTTTGAGAGGAGAATTTATCTTTTTTTTTTTTTTGGATGTATGTATGTATGTATATTTGTTTCGATTTTCCTTTGGATGCAAGAGATGCATCGTTTTAAATTTTTAATGAGAAGAAGGAATTAGGATTGATTGTGTCTGAAAATTATTTATGTTTTTTTTTATTTTTTAAAGTATAATTTTAGTGAAATTGTATTTTGATAGAAATTGTATTTTATTAAAGAAATTATATATGCTGAATTATGCTATATTAGATATAAAATATAAAAGTATTTATTATCATTTATATAAATATAAGTTAAGAGTTTTCTCTAAATATATTCTTTATATGTTTTGTGTATATTTTTTTCTTTTTAATTTATAAGAAAATTTCCTATGTTTAAGAAATTTTATATTTTACGAATATTATTTAATCGTTTTCCTATTTCTTTGAGTTATATGTCTTGTATTACAATATACAAATTGTTTGTATTTCTTTTCTAGCATTTATATAGAACGAATTTAAAGTTTCCGAAAGAAGCGATCCACCACTGAATTTTTACGACCGCAACTACAGAAATCAGATTCCCATAAGTAAAATAATCTTTCCTCGAAATTTACCAAGCATTATCCCCGTTCCAATCTCCAATAACCGTGAAAGCACTCGTGAAAGCAGTACCATCAGTCAGGCTGTAGTCAATTTTCGAAAAAGGAGAGCCCCCTATTGGAACTCCATATTGTCGAGTACCTTTCGAGTACTACAATTTTCTACCCTAAGCGCGTCAATCTACTCAGGTTTCAGGCTTGTTTTCGGATACTTGGCACGGTCAAGGAGGAACGATTGCATGAGAAAAGGGTGGCCTTCAGTCCACCGGAAAAGAAAATCAAACAAGGGGATACGTAATCCCGAGTCTGAGGGTGGATCAGAGCAGGTCGAATCGAAGGATATTTTATTGAAGGATAATTTGGTTAAAATTTTGATTTAATTTTAAAAAATTTAAAAGAAAAGTGAAGGTATATAAGTATGATAAAAGTACAGGGAATGGATGTTATTAATAGTTCTTTATATTATACGTGTAATTATTTTTCTAGAATGTGGAAGAATTTTTATAAAAGAAATTGGAGTGTTAAAATTGTAAGAAGACTCTCGTGTGATATTATTAAGAGTAAATTTGTGATTGAAATAAAATATTGATATGAAATTTGATATTAGGAATTAATGTCATCAGAGATTGTATTCATTTTTGATATAAGAAAGTATTGTAACGTGGCATATACGATTAAGAGTCTTTTAAGAGTCCAAAGATGTGATATAATAATTGAAGATAATACTAGAAAAGAAAATTTTCATTTAAATTTTAGTTTTTATATTATTTCGATATGTAAAAAGAAGTGCTTTGATGTCTTATAATTAAAATATGAATATAAATATAAAGATATAATAATTAAAAATTGGAAGAGAAAATTTCAAGTTTCATGTTTTTTTGGACAAATGATTTAATATTTCAAAAAAATGGTAGCAATTTGCTGGATTTAAAGGTATAATTTTTTTCAAATCGACAATAAATCTACGCAATTTAACAAAATGTTAAAATTATGATCGATCGATTTTTATTTTGAAATGTACAGAAAGTGAATAGAAAGATAAATATTAAATCCGAAAACTAAACAGGAAGGAAGTATTATTTTGAAATATACAAATAGAATAGAAAAATACACGTTAAATCCGAAAACTAAACTAAAGAGAGAAAGATAATTTATAGTAATAATATCAGTTTAGCGAAACTGACAAAATTGACATTTAAAATTGACAAAAGTTATCACATACAGTTTTTTTTTCTGTATTTAAATGGAAAAAAAATTCGTAGTGAATAAATTCAACAGAAAAAAAATCGCCTTGTACATCGAAGAATATTTTTCAATATTTATAAAACGTATTTCAAATTGTTTTATTTCAAGTCTGTAAAAATTAAAAGGTAATTAAAAAGAAGATGCAAAATGAAAATATTCACTTGCAATCATTCGTTTGAAAAATTTTTTACAAAACATATTTTTATTCTTATCATATACAATACAATCCTGAGAACACGCAATTTAATATTCAAAAATTCACAACATAAATTATTTTGGAACTCTTGTACTTTGAATATTGGACGATGGTTTTCAAAAATCATACAATACTGTTTATACAAACTCATCAATGTTTAAAGCAAATATCGAAAATCAATATAAACGCTATTCCAGCAAAATCTTACGATATCGTGTTCCTTTTTTTTTTTTTTACAACAATATCAACCAATTGGCTCGACGTTTGTTGTAATATTAAGTTAGATTAGTTGCACTCAATTTTATTTTATGTCACATATTTATCTAACTGATCACATCATAATAAAATTTACATTAGATTTTGATCGAAACATCTTTGATATTATTCCTTCTCTTTATTAACACATTCAATTACTCTTCTGCGAATTTAACTTTCCCTCGAACACGACTCGATCATCAAATGTTTTAATATATTCATTTATCAACTGTATCTTTTCCTTCAATTTCGAAATATCGTACGAATAACACTTTTTCGAAGCATCACTCAAGAAAAATCCCGAGAACGAGAATTGCAAAAAGAATCAAATTGTGATCACGCGATTTTTCCACGAGGATATTCGAAAAAGCTGTATAAAGCTGAACCACGAATTTCATCCGGCCATAATCGTAACCGCTATCAACCGCTCGCACGTCCGTCGTTTCACCATCGCGAATCGTCCATCGATGAATCGTCCAACCCGGCACGAAAGGGGATCCGAGCTTATCGCGATCCCCTGTTCGATCTCGTCGCACGACGGCTTCTCGAAAGACGATCCAACACACCGATTATCCCTGATCGATCCCCGCGCAATTTCCTAACGTGCTTCCTGAACTTTGGCCACGCGCCCGCATACGTGATTCCGCATACGTCCGTCCCCTGGCCGATCTTCTTGCCACCTCCTCCCCCTTGTTAACCCAGCGTCACGGTGATTCGAAAATTTATTTCAAATAACAATTTAGGAATATTTATTTATTTAGGAATATTTATTTATTTAGGAATATTTATTTATTTAGGAATATTTATTTTGGCCACAAGTTATTAAGTTCTTTATTCTGCGAATTGAAAATTAATTTTTCCATCTTCGATTATCGTAAGTTTAAATAATTATTCAAGGTAATTCAACAAGTATTTTATTGAATTTAATTTTGATATGGGTGGTTTTAATTATTATTGGGAGAAGATTGGAGAGACAAAGGTTTTTTAAGAGATCGAGCTTGGCGAAATTGATTCTTGTACGCTTGTCTCTTGGAATATTGATGGATGGAAGGTTGACGAGGATCGATGTTTTGAAACTGAATTTTTGTTGGTCTCGATCAAACAAATTTTGATAGGGGGGAGGGGGACTCGATTTGACGGACAGAATTGGTAATTTATTTTATTCTGTGTATTCAGCGGTGTGAATGATTGGGCACGAAGCTGGCTTGGACTGCCATAATAGAATTGTCGCGCGCTATCTAGCAAACCTTTCAGTTTTCCCTTATATAATAGCGAAACTATTAGATTTATTGAATTAAAATAAACGAATTGTAACCGGTCGCGATTTTTGTCGGTGGAAGCATTTGAAAAAATTTTATATTTCATGATGATACATTTTCCAATTTTCCATATCGTGATTTAATTAAAGTTACACCTTTCTATAATTCCAAGTGTATTAGTTAATATATATTTAATCTTTAGTCGCAAAATTCAATAATAATATCAGAAATTGATACTTTAATTACATATATTTTTTTATTGCAAACAAAAATTAAGAAGGTAATAAAAATTGAGATAATAATTAGAAATAGCAATCATATGTAAAATTGTTGAATACAGATAGATCTAGATGGAGAAAGTCAAGAATAAATTATTATTGTTAAATAAATTTTTAGTACATCGATGTATACATATATATCCGTTTACATTATCCGAGGAAACCCACTTTACATTCACGATACTTCTCGTGCCGGTTTGAAAACAGCTTCATGTATAATTCATGCCGGTACTTATAGTAGCCGTATCTCTAACAGAAAAAGAAAGCAATTTAAAAACCATTGTAATTACCATGATTCCCCTTCTTTGCCGTACTTATGTACACTTTGGAATGAACGAAATAGTTTTTCCAATATTTACAAAAAAAGAAAGAAGAAAAAAGTTTATTCCAACCCTCTCTCCAATAATAATACATTAACTTTACAACGATATTCTTCATTTCCAGATTCATTTTCTATTTCCTTTCATTTTATCTTCGAGAACAATATCTTTTTGGGGGAAAAATTTTCTTTTCGACGTCAGAAGTGTAATCGAAATACAAAATATGTACTTTGAATTTACATATTTAAAGAGAAATTAATTTTGAATGTAAAAATACGAGATATATATATTTTGATATATTGGAAGAAAAATTAATTTTCTACTCTCACGATATATACTACAAAGTTATAAGATCGAGAAAAGGTGCAGAAAGGAATTTCAAACGCGTTGAATAAAAATTATTCTTACGTTTCGATTAACCTAACCTTTTTCTCATTTCGAAGCAAAAAAAAAAAAAAAAAAAAAAAAAAAAAAAAAAACGTTGAAAAAAAATTTTTCTTAAATTCCGATCCCCATTTCCTTTTCCTTTTTTTTTTTAAAAAAAAAAAAAAAAAAAAAGAAAAAAAATCACTCATTTTACGATTCTCTTCGCATTAGGCGCAAGCTGCGCTGATGTACGATGCCGTATTCGTCCTCGTCGAGGCGTTCAACAAGTTTCTGAGAAAAAAGCCTGACAGAAGCAACGTGAGACGGACCGGAATTCCTGGAAGCAGTCAGATTACTAACGGCACCAGGGCGCTGGATTGCAATAGCAGTCGGGGCTGGGTGACACCGTTCGAATATGGCGATAAAATTTCCAGGCTACTCAGAAAAGTAAGTGAAATCCATCCTTCCTTTTTCCTTGGAGAAAGATTAAAAAAAAAAAATAAAATAAAATAAAATAAAAATGGCTTAGAAATAAATGTGGCTTCGTTTCAACGATTTTAATATCTATTAAAATTGATCGATACAAAATTTAAATAACGCTTTACTCGTATTAATTCGTGGAAAGATAAATTTCACTTTATCAATCACTTTCAATCTCTGCAAATTGATTGAAAAATAAAATTTTGCTACATTTATTAATCTCGTTCCCTATAAACCGTTTGAAAAATAAATATATCTTTATCATTAATTCCAATATTTACAAATTGTTCGATTTAATTAAATAACGTTTCGTATATCAATTACAATCTCTATTAATCGTTTAAAAGATAAATATTGCTTTCATTAATCACTTTCCAATCTCTAGAATTAGCCCGAAAAATAAACGTCGTTTTGATTATTAATAAATTGTAATCTCTCCGGAAAAATCTCTTTAAAATTTATTGGATTATGAATTTCGATCTCTTTTTTTAATCGTTGAAGAAAGAAAAAAGAAATAAAATATAACTTTATTTATCGCTTTCGATCTTTAAAAAATAAACGTCGAATAATAACAAATTTTTCCAAGCTTACAAAAAACAAAAGTCAGCGAACACAACCGACAATCAAACGGCGAAAAGCGTTAGAAAACCATAAATCTAAGAACCTAACAAACTATTCATCTCAATAAATCATTCAACCACCCGCAGCTTATTTCCACCACCGTTCCCTCCGTTCCTAAATTTTTTTCACATCCCTTCAATTTTCAGACCTCCACTGAATCTCACTTTCTCGTTCCACAAATTCTGCACCCATTCAATTATTTATCTCAATGTTAGGTCCTCCTCCACGTACGGTCAATCTTTATCTAGTGAAATTTATTTCACTTATATATTCCTTTTTTACTTGTTGAAGCTTCGATTATACGTCATAATTTGATTTGTTAAAAATGATATAATGCTCCTATTCAACAAATACTGTTTTGCTTTTAACAAACAAGTTAAGAAGAAAAATTAAATAATTTTAGTATTGAGAAATATTGGTTTCTTAATACTAAACATTTTTTTTTAAAAAAATCAAATAAAACAAATAAAGATTGATAAAAGAAATTGTTTGAACCACGCTATTTTCTATCACACGAAAAAAACTTTCTCTACAATTCATTTTCAAATTACGATGTATAGAATTGCAATACGTGTATTGTGATTTATCTCAAAAAAAATAATACAGAAAAATAAAAATAATTTCTCCCTAACATTCTTTCGAACAAACGAACCTTTCTACGTTTATCTTTTTAATTCACGCGTTACAAAAGGATGAGAAAGTTACGCATATACGTGGAAACGATCTCGACCTGAAATTCTTGAAGCACGGAAGCGCTTTATATGTTTCGAATGCCGATGGCAATCGAAATTGCCAGGGACCCTTCCCGACGTCTCTCTGCCATTGACAGTAATTGGTGGTTATTCCGACTCTAACGGCATTCCTACGTCCACGTCAGATCCTTCCCCTCCGTTCTATGTACACACGTGTACAGTTACACCGGAAGTGCCACCCCTCCAGCTTCTCCACCTCCTCCTCCTCTTATTACGTGTCGATTCGTCGTCTGACAAACTCGATGAAAAGAAAAAGAAGAGAAAGAGAAGTGTTATTTTATTGAGAATTGATAAGCATTATTGGTCAAGAATTTTTTCACGATTTCTTACACAGAACGAGAATTTTGTTTTTATGAAATAATTGTAGTATTAAGAGATATTGGTTTCTAACGATTACATTTTTTTTAAAAATAATTTTGTAATACTAGCTACGAGTAAAGAGAGAAGCTTATCAAAATTATATTTATGAGAGGAAATTTTAAATTTTCGGCTGACTTTGAAAAATTGATGAAATTTGATAGAAGATGGAGAGGTTCGATCGTGTAGATAAGGTATCTGGATAAGCAAAATGTGATTTTTATGTGTAAAAGTAGGTCGAAAATGTGGGGTAAAATTTGTTCGCTGGAAATCATCGTTTTTGAGAAATTTTTCAAACGAAAGTAAATTTTGATCGATTTTCACTTGGAAAAATTGCAATTAAAAATGAATTTTTTTCTTTTTTTTAATTCTTAAAGAAGAATTGAAATCGAACAATTTTCAAATTCAAAAATTCGATTTCGTCGAACGAAGAGCTTTGAAAATAAAAAAATTTTTTTCTAGATTTTTTTTTCACATATTTTTCATACATAGCATAAGCCTTTATCTATTATCCATTCGTATGAATATTGAATCAAATTCACTCGAGTTCGAAAAATTTTTAAATTCGATTTTCTCGAAAACGAAAATTCAAATGAAAAAATTCTATTCCACATTTTCGATTCATTCTTGTATTATAAACATCATTCTGTAGATTGTAACATCACTGTGAATCTATTAAAAAATCTTGGAAACTATAAATTGAATATTAAAATATATCATTAGTCTAATACTTGAATCACCATCCTCTGTATTCACCCTTTTTTAAACAGTGTTTACAAACATCGTCCCATAAAAGAGCGAGAGTCGCATACAGTTACATCGTTCAACAAAATCAGACTCTTTGATTCCCATTTAACTTTCAGGTGGAAATCGAGGGGCTGACAGGGGAGATCCGCTTTAACGATGACGGTCGCAGGCACAATTACACCCTCCACGTTGTCGAGATGACGGTCAACAGCGCCATGGTCAAAGTAAATATATTCTTTTTTTTTTTCTTTCCTACCTAGAATCCCTTATTTCCCTCTTCCATCATTATCTCTACACCAGTTTCCAAAATATCCAAATCAACCAAATCTCTCGACAAAAGGAAAAAGGGAGGAAAATATTGATATTACACACGAGAAAAGAAACAATTGGATTGTTTTAATTTCTTTCTTTCTTTCTTTTCCTTCGACGACTTTGCTCGACAATATTGACCATCTATAACCACGAACACATACACACACACGTTCATCACACGTTGATTGTAACGTATCTCGACCAACTATCAGCTATTCACGATTTACCTTTCAAGGTGGCTGAATGGACGGACGAGGCTGGATTCCAGGCAATCGCGGCAAAGTACATTCGACTTCGACCGCACGCGGAAATCGAGAAGAATAAAACCTACATTGTCACAACCATTGTGGTAAGAATGGACGAAACGAATAGGATTGTGTTTGTTCAGATTATTGACTTTTTTTTTTCTTGATTTGCTCATTGTAATATTGTGTCCAATGGTACAGGAGGAACCGTATATTATGCAGAAAAAATCGGATAGCGGAGAGATATTGACTGGAAATGATAGTTACGAGGGCTACTGCAAAGATTTGGCTGATCTCATAGCTAAGAAACTGGGAATAACGTGTAAGTATATATTTATCGTACATTTTTGCAAGAATATTTTGCTTTTCTCATCCTTTCTGATTATTATATAATTGTAGTATCATTGTATCATCTCAAGATAATATAAATTTTGAATGCTTGTTCATTGTCTACCAGGAATAAAAATAAAAAGAAACAGAAAAAATCCATCTCTTTCGAGAAAGTCTTTTTTCTTTGAATCTGTACAAATCAAAAGAACAATTCAATCCTCGAAACGAAAAATAAGCTTTCGAATTTTAATTTTGACAGATAATCTTTTAATTAACAAAATTATAATTACAAAAGTTAATTGAATGCTTATTTTTATATAACATATCTTCTAGCATAATAAAAATCATAAAATAATTTCAAATCCAAGAAATAAATTTTTAAAAAAGGAAGAAAAACAATAATTTTTTTAATAAACAAAAAAAGAAAAAAATTTTATATTGTACGAAAAAAATAAAACACAGCTTACACTTACACTTTTACCATATTCTTTTTATATCCAATTTTCAATTTTCTATCTACGTGAATAACGCCTTCCAAGAAAAGAAATAAAAATAAAAATTAAACAATATCGATACAAGCATCCGCCTAGTTACCCCGCCCTAAAGTAGTTCAAGAACTTTCCACTTTCAATTAATTCAACGAAAAAACTATTCCACTACTAATTCAATAATCTCATCACTTTTGAAATTAAATGAATCAAACAGAAAATTTTCCTTTTCCAGACGAACTTCGTATAGTAAAAGACGGTAAATACGGTATGGAAAATTCTGACGTTCCCGGTGGTTGGGACGGCATGGTCGGCGAGCTGATCCGCAAAGTAAGTTTCAGGGAGATCGATCAATGTTCTGGAAAACGTCCATCGAGATCTCGATGCGATTTCTAGAACAAAGCGTGCCGGAAGTCAGCGTATAGGGATGGACCGAACGATTTCGTCCGACTAGGCGAAAGATTGCACTTATATTGATCGGCCTCGAGTTCTCGAAATGGACGTTGAACGAGCTGTTTTATCTTTGGTCAGAAAGTACGAAATTCGTCCACCAGATGTCTCGAGCGTGAAAGCTCTTTACAATCGTCTAACCTGTTTCCATCTGGCGGACGAATTTCGAAAAAAAGAAAAACAGAAATTTACTCTGTTTTTCTGTAACAAAATTTTCGAAATGAAATATCATTATCAGATAGACGAATTTGTTTAGAAAATTAAAAATGAAATATCTTAATATCGTTCGGTTATTTTAATTTCGGTTAGTTGTAATTTATTAATGTAATTTATTTTTGCAACGTTATTCATTATTCGTATTTGTTTGCAGGAGGCGGATATTGCGATTGCCCCCATGACTATCACGTCTGAACGTGAACGAGTGATCGATTTCAGTAAACCCTTTATGTCGCTTGGAATCAGTATAATGATCAAAAAGCCCATCAAACAGAAACCGGGGGTTTTCAGCTTTCTCAATCCTCTGAGCAAAGAGATATGGGTGTGTGTGATCTTCTCGTATATCGGTGTGTCCATCGTTCTTTTTACCGTGTCCAGGTAAATGCGATTTTATTAAAGATATTCTCCTTTTTCGACGGATAAGTAGTTACAGTCGATATACGGTCAGACTCAGGAGCAAAAATATATATGTTTGATTCGTTTAATCTCTCTTTTCAAATATATTTAAAAATTATACTTAATTTCCCTCTGTATCATGTATTATATATTATTGTTCACTGTCTACCAGGAATAAAAATAAAAAGAAACAAAAAGAATCCATCCCTTTCGAGAAAGTTTTTTTTCTTTGAATCTGTACAAATCCAAAGAACAATTCAATTTCTCGAAACGAAAAATAAGTATCAAAAAAACTTTCGAATTTTAATTTTGACAGATAATCTTTTAATTAATAAAATTTATTATCATTATAAAAATACAATTATAACATTTAGAAAAAAAGATATTTGTATAATCAACTATAATATTTCCTACAAAATCTCACGAAAAAATTCACACAAAATTTCACAAATGCAAATGTAAAAGGAGAAAAGGAGAAGAATTACGTACAAATGATCAATGAATTTTAATTTTCTCATATTCATACATTATCACACTGCTAGACGCTCTATCTCACAAGGTAATTCCTCAAATTGTAACCTATGTAAATCAACGAGAGAAACGAAATTTATCGTCGCAGAAATTTCCGTGGCCGTGATTGATGTCGCGCAAACGACACACGCCATTACCTTCTCCTCTTTCGCCCCTCGATCTTGCTAATCACGGCTAACCTTGTTTGGTATTACGTGTCGACTCGCGACAATCACGCGTGCATTTATCGCGATCCACAACGATAAATCGCCCCCGCTTTTCTTCCGCCCTCCTCCCTGGTATTTTACCATTCTCGCGTGACTCCCCCAAATACGATTTTAAACGATCGCGATTCGAGGATTCGATCGTAATCTCGATGGAGGAACGATAAAATGGAAATATCTTATCGTTTGGAACGGTGGATATCTTGATCGATCACTGCCTTCCTAACCGAGTTCCCGGTTAATTTACCAAGGAAACGTACGACCGGATCTCTCTTTAGATTTTCTCTCCGCGATAAGGCTTTATGCCGTGTTTTAATGAAATCTCTCTCTTTCAAATTTGCATCGTTGGATGGTTCATATATTAATTTTATATATTTTAATATTTTACAAGAATCGTTGATAATCTTGTAAGATAAATAAATGATAGAATTAAGGGAAAATTATTCGTTAATCAGATAAATCATATCACCATATATATTATGTTTCTTATAAAATTAAATTCAAAAAGTATCTAGAATTATTTTCATTTTTTCTTAGATTCTTATATCATTGTTATTTTTCTCTTCAATTCGATTATTTAAAATTTTGAAAAATTACATGTATTTTATATATATATATATATAGGAATACTTGGATTAATTGCACGTTTCTTCACAGGTTCTCCCCTTACGAATGGCGAGTACTGACACTGAGCAGCGGTGGTGATCCCACAATGGGGACGAGAAACGATCCCACGCTGCAACATCCACACGGGTCGCAGGGATCACCTCATATACCCACCTCGAGCATGGCGAACGATTTCAGTATCATAAACAGCCTTTGGTTCGCTCTAGCCGCTTTCATGCAGCAGGGTTGCGACATATCGCCCAGGTAAATCATTCATTTCCTCGCAACGGTTCTACACCCAGATCCCCGTGATAACCTGGCTTTGAGAAAATTACCAGTCCAGGTGCTTTAGGTAAAAATTAATTAAACCTTAATCTCGACCAATTATCGCGCACTCTTTTCACATCGCACATACGAGATCTCTGTGAATTAGAATAGGAGGATATTTTTCCAGGAAATGTCGTAGTGACAAGCTCTTGAATAGCTTAAATAATTTCTGATCTTTGTTTATTTAGAACACGTCGTACTTTCATCTGAATAATTTTGAATATATATATGAATTTATATTTTTTTGATATTAAGAAATGGAAAATTTGCAAATATTCATTTTTGAGAAACTTTGATTGATAAGTTTGATTTTCAAGCTTGATTTTAGAAAAGCCCTGTCTCACAACCGAAGAAAATGATATCGTCAAGTGAAAACAAAATTGAATGTATCAATATGTATCCATAATAATCGAAACTCAAGTGTGAACAAATATGCCAGGTCGTGTGTTATGGAGAAGAAAAACAATTCAGATTTCTTTCTCAAATAATTATTCCTACTTTGTTCCCTATTCCTATTTCCGCGATACAAGCGAAAAGAGTAAAGTGTATAGAGTGTAGAGAGAGAGAGAAAGAGAGAGAAAGCGTCTTTTATTTGAACAGGTCAACCATACTGTCTGTTAATAAAAAGAATCGGGTAAGATTCTAAAGGTTCGTTGCTTCCAGCTCGCTTAAACTCTTCTATAAACGTATCATTGCTCTTCTACCATAACGAGCAACACGATCTTCTCTAAAAAGAGCTTACTTTTGTGTAATTAATTACAGAGTTTGATTCACGACGCGACAAAGTACATTGAAAGTATAATAAATGAAATTCTAAACGACACTTTGCCACTCTTTGTCATCACCATTAATTACATTAACAATGACAATGATCTTTAAGGAAAATTTCTCTTTAATTGTATAATAATCGTTACGATACAATCATTACTTTATAATATATTAACTCAAATATAGAAAACAACTACGATTATTGATTAAAATATATAAAAATGAACGGTATAAAACTCGATGAAATCTTATTAAAAATTAGAAAAACTTTAAATCGCTATAACTTCGAAG
>NW_006263644.1:1270543-1270827 GCF_000469605.1 Apis dorsata | reverse complement strand
TCGCTATAATTCCGAAGATAATGACTTCCGGTCAACGAGTGAACGATCATTAGAAGCATGAAACCTTCTCCTTTAAAACGCTTTTTGATTCATTCCGATACGACTTCCGGTTCTCGAGATATCGTCGTGTAAAGAGAAAGGTAATTTTTAATCGTTTACCTTAAACTCGATTTCAATCCCGATTGAAATTAGAAAAACTTTGAATCGCTATAATTCCGAAGATAATGACTTCCGGTCAACGAGTGAACGATCATTAGAAGCATGAAATCTTCCCCTTTAAAACA
>NW_006263644.1:1267045-1270332 GCF_000469605.1 Apis dorsata | reverse complement strand
TAATTTTTAATCGTTTACTATCTCCGTCCTTGTCGGATAATCGGACCTCTCGCTCGCGCTCCCCTGACTGACCTATCCCAAACTCTAGACAATCGACAGACGCGATTCCTAGAAAAACGTAGTACGCATTTCCAGGAAAAAATGTAGGTCACTGGGTCGCGGTCCCATTCATAATTTCTGCACTATTTTAAGCGCTATGAAAACTTTGAATCCTCATATCTCGGCAACCGATCGAGATATCGAGAAAAATCAAAAAGTGACTTCAATGGTATGGCTTCCTCTATTTCTCGAATAGGTTTTCATGATGAAAATTTCAAAGTTTCATTTCGTGTTTTTTAAAAACAATTGATCTATTAATACGATGTAAAATATACTCGAATATTCGAACATGTTTCACTCGTGTAAAAATCTGCAATTATATAAATAATTGTAAATAATAAAAGAATTATTAACGTGAAAGTACTTACTCGATTAGATTACTCATCAAATACTATGAAACAAAGTTATAAAACAATAAATTGTTATTATATATATGTAAATGGCAAAGTTAAGAAAAAGTGAGGAAAGAATTCTACAATTTCCTAATTTATAAAACCTTCTCATAAACATAAGTTTAAACGCTGTCCTTCAACGCATGCACGATCTGCATCACCATCCGCCAGCAGATAACCCAACGACGATAACCTTTAAGAGGGTGATTTACGGGGGCTGCACCCCAGGAGGGTTAAGGTACACGGTAATTACTGTTGCAAATTCCTTTAAATTATAACTACGTGCCGGCGTAAACGGCGATTATAAACCGCGTGGCCGAGAATTATCAGAATATAATCGGATTACTACGTTTCTCGTAGTCTCGTGCGGGGTGTAATTTAGAACAGCACTCTCGCAATCAGCGCCGCGATTAGGCGACCAAGTTATACGAGGGCGGCTCATTTAAATGAGCGTGCCGTTTCGTAGCCGCTCGAAAATTCCATTAGCGACACGCTTGGCCGCGTCGAGGTCGTATTTGTATATAGCGTACATTTTCACCCGATTCGACTCCCTCCTCCCCTTCCTTTTTTTCAAACACAAGTTTTACGTTCCTTTTCCAAGTTTGTCCTTCGTTTATTAAATATCGGGTTGTTCTCTTGAAAAAAAAAGAGAAAGAAGAAGAATAAAAATTTCTTGAGAATGTTTTTTATTCTTGTTTATTGATGACGTAATGAAAAATTGTTTCCTCTTTTTTCCTCAATATCTTTTTTATTTTTATAATTGGCTTCGTGTTAAAGCAATCAGTAAAGTTAAAATAAGATTCAATAATGTTTTTGAAATTGTATTTTGTAATAGAATTTCTTGTAAATAATACCAAAAATTGTAAAAATCCTTCGATCTTTGTAAAACTTACTTTAGCATATATTATTTTGATCGTCGTGAAAGGATTAAGATATAAGTTTTTATCGGTTTCATGATGAAAGTAGTTTAAATTGAATTTTTTAAAATTTTTTTTCTTTTTTCTTCCGGGCTTTCAAGCTATATCGAGCTGTGCCAGGATCAGGAAAAATACGTTTCGTGCCAATGGTAATACCAGTTATTGCCTCTTTTGCATAAATGTCGACATGTTATTTTATGGCATTCTTGGATGGTAATATTGAATATTTTATACGAATATATTATGTTTATATACGAGTGAAAAATAAAAAAAAAAAAAAAGAATAAGAAAAATGAAATATTCAAATCAAAGATATCATTCTCATTTGAAAAAAAAATCAAAGTTTAAAAATAACTTGCATAACTTTAACACATGTTCTTTCTTTTTTCCTCCAATGTTTCGCATAATATTCATTTCATCTCTCTAAAACAGGAATTTGAATCAGTATTTTACAATAAAACTGTTTAAATATAATTTTAATATAACGTTTGATCCACAAGAATCAAAGAATCCTCCTTTATGAGAAACTTTTCAAAGGAATATTCGCGATCACTTTTAAAACAAACAAAAGTTGAAGGGATGAAACTGTTCACGGATGGGCTGCTCTCGTAAATTTTCGGAGAGACAGTTTTCACGGCCCGTTTCGGCCACTTTGAAATTGGGTCTCGATTAATTTCCATCCACCATACCAGCCCATCGCGGTAGACTCCTTGATTAATGGTTTAAATATTCGCCGATATGAATTGTAAATTTTCGTGAAACATTCTCTGTCCACCGCCTCTTCCTCGTTCCGCTTCTTTCCTCTCTGCCTGATTCCGAGCTTGAAGTTTTGCCATTAAATACCGCCATATCCATTATTGGATAATTCGGTTTAATTTTCGATTTCAAAGTTACACTCCGCTGAAAGCAGACAGCGAAGAAAGTTGAAGGAAAGATTTAAGGATCTTATACTTAAGAAACTGGCTTTGGTGAAAAAGATAAAAAAAATTCGAGGTATTTAAATTTTTATGAGTAAGCTTAATCTTTTCTGTTTACAAGAAAATTTCATTTCTGAATTCTTTCAAAGATTATTTTTCCCGAATTCTTAATAATAAATAAAAAATAAAATTCTAAATTTAGACTGTCTATAGAAACTGCAAATGAAAATACATACAATTTAAGATTCACACGAATTTCAAAAAACGAATACAAATATATCGAACTATATATATGTATAATAAATTCTTAATCATATTTGTTATATTTTGACAAATAACATTTCGAAACGAATTCTAACATTTTGATTTAATTTATGGATACATTAAATATATCTTTCGATATAATAAAAATTTAAAAGATTTTTTACTTGACTCATTAGACTGATGAATATCTCAATATCATCTTATCACGACTAACTGTTCCAAAATTTTTCTTAATCTCTCGAATAATTATCAATTAAAAAAAAAAAAAATCACACACAGATCGATATCAGGACGAATAGTCGGCAGCGTGTGGTGGTTCTTCACCCTGATCCTAATCTCCTCGTACACCGCCAACTTAGCCGCTTTTCTAACGGTGGAGAGGATGGTAGCGCCGATTAACTCGCCGGAAGACCTAGCCTCGCAGACGGAAGTGCAATACGGCACGTTATCTCACGGCTCAACTTGGGACTTTTTTCGCGTAAGTGCGTAAGAAAAATCGAGGGATCGATTGATGAAAATTTATGGGGGATGTTCCTATTCTCGTTTTGCAGAAATCGCAGATTAATTTGTACAGCAAAATGTGGGAGTTCATGAACTCGAGGAAGCACGTGTTCGTGAAAACGTACGACGAGGGTATTCGAAGGGTGAGGACCAGCAAAGGGAAGTACGCCCTGTTGATCGAAAGCCCGAAGAACGAG
>NW_006263644.1:1262216-1266841 GCF_000469605.1 Apis dorsata | reverse complement strand
CACGAACGAGAGAGAGCCCTGCGACACGATGAAGGTCGGCAGGAACCTTGACGCCAAGGGTTTTGGAGTGGCCACGCCATTGGGATCCCCTCTCAAGTAAATCTCATCTATTTGTTATTATATACTTTCCTATAATATTCGAAATGAAAATATTGTGTCTATAAATTTACATCAGAGTGAATACACTATTACTTAATTAATTATGATAAAGTATAATAAAAAGAAATTAATGAATGAGATTGAAAAGATGTTTCTTCATAAAATGACAGAAAAGCAAAAGAATCAATAGAGTGTGTGAAATTATATTTTTATAGTATATAATGTCGTAAATAATCTTTCCAAGAAAATTTCTTTTTAAGATCTGAAATAAACATTTTCTTCAACATTGCGATGTTATATTTCGTTAAACTAAAGAAAAATCTTGGAATTTCTTAATGATCCTTTCAAGGGATCGTGAACGAAATTTAAAAATCGAGCTTATTAGCTATTTAACAGGAAAAGTTTCTTTTCGATATTTCTCGACAACAACCATTCATCACGTATTCGCGAGCAACGCAGGGATTGAATGGTTCGACCTATTTCCTCCATACGAGGAGGGCATAATTAACGAGGATTTGTAACGGCAAGAAAGAGGCAAGAAAGTACCCCTCGTTGCCTCTTTGAAATACTTTGGAAAAGGTCGTTCCACGCAATTAGCATAGAAAAACTGGTGCACTTATTTTTTTCATTACTGTTTAAAGGATGAGCCCGATTCTCGTCCAATTCAATTTCTCTAACAATGTTCAATTTTTATGATTCAACGATTATTTCTCGATTTTTTATCGCATCTGTTCGTGCGTCATGATCGAGTTTTTCTGTGGATATTCTTGCTCGTTGTTTCTTCTTATTAGCTTTGTCTCTTATTTGATAGAATTGGTATATTTTCTGCGAATTATCAGGATGATTAAAGGATTTTGTTTAACGAGTTTTATTTCTTTCTTTTTCTTTTTGAACGAAATCTTGTATCGAATTTCTATTGTTATTTCTATCAATTTTATATTTCTTATTATTATTTCGATATGTATATTGTAATAAAATAATATAAAAGAATTTTCATAATTCAATCTTTTGAAGGGTTAATAATTATCATTTTTAAATTAATCTTAAGTGAGAACTTTCGATATTTATTTAAATAGCTTCTAAAGATATATGATTCATTAAAAAATATCAAATTTCTAAATTTCTATAAATTTCTCTTCTAGAAGATGAAGTAATTTTTCAAAAAAATTAAATTAAATCTCGATATTTTATCAGCTTGACTTTGATAAATCATTTAAATCTTACATCGAAATTTATTCAACTTCTGATGTAATTCTTCTCTATTAAAATTCTAATATTTTTTCATTTTCACGAATATTATTTCATCTCTTATAATATTTCATATTTTGCAGAGATCCGATAAATCTGGCCGTGCTCTCGTTGAAAGAGAACGGAGAACTGACGAAATTGGTGAACCGATGGTGGTACGATAGAACAGAATGCAGGCACGGTGACAAACAGGACGCCTCCAGAAACGAATTATCCCTCAGCAACGTGGCAGGGATATTCTACATTCTTATCGGTGGGCTGCTTTTAGCCCTAGCCGTTGCATTGCTGGAATTCTGTTACAAATCGCACACGGAAGCTACCAGAGCAAAAGTAACGAATTGATATTATTGTCAGTCGAATTAGAAAATTCCTTTCATCCTTCCCAAATTAAGAAACACTTTTACAATTCGATTAGATAATATCAAGAAATTTTTCATACCAAATTGCTGATGTTAATAAAAAGATTCTACTTGAATCATTCACGAAAATATTCTATTCATCCTCGTCAAATTAAAATTATTCAAATTTTATTAAAAAATTTTGAATAATTAAATACAAATTGCTGATGTATATAATAAAAGGACGATTGAAAATTAATTTTCTGCAAAAAAAATCAATTTCATTTAAATCTTCGCATAAAAAAAAAAAATCTGTTATAAATCCAAATATTTCTCGATCCCTTATAACCACTACCACATTCTATTTTTAAAAAAATGTTCCAATCTACCTTCGATCATTCCACCCTTCCACCCAAAGATTCTATTAATCAAGACAAAACTTTTCAGATCCCGTTGTCGGACGCGATGAAGGCGAAAGCCCGATTGACGATCGGCGGCGGTCGAGATTTCGACAATGGCCGGGTAAGTAGCGAGTCCACACCAGATTGGATCGGATCGTGACCACGCGGCCATGTGTAGAAAACACGCTCGAATAGAATCGAGTCGAGGGGAACGGTACGGAAAACGGTTTCTCCGCTTTCATCTCCACATTTTAAAATGGAAAAGAAATATCGAATACGAAAGGAAAGTGGAGATCGGTTTTCATCCCTTTCCTGCCTCGAAACCAACGATCTCGAAATGTATCGTGTAACATACGCCCCCAACGTGGCGGCGTCGGGCTGCATTATGCATATCCGTGCAATACAAGAACCTCTATGACATACATATGCATACATACATAGAAGCATATATATATATATAAATATATATACAATAGAGTAAGTTAAGGCATGCAGTTAGCAGGGTGTATACGTTCCACGTGTGTATTGTGAAAGATGGCCGGGGTATCGAGAATTTCGAACAGGGACGTGGTTCTCGAACGATGTTTCTCACGATCGACCTAAGGGCTGTCATCGATCGTTCTCGATATACACATCGTGTATTTTATTATACGATACTCGTTATAGGATGTTGAATATAACGCGTTCGTGAAATATACTTTTCGAGGGATCGAAAGAAAAATCTATAATGGAAATTTAAATTATAACATTATAAGGACTTACGAAAAGAAATAACTTTTCTAAAGCAGAATCGAACAACGTATGTTTTTTTTTTCTTTTCTTTCAAAGTTTAATAAACGATACGTAAAATTTTTAGATTGTCTAGAATATATCTCTGAAATATATTCCACGAATGCATTAACAGTCTGTGCATAAATAAATATTACGTATAGAAATATACAGATTATTTAATTTATATATATATATATGTGTATGTGTATAACATATATATATATATATATATATATATATCATACGTATATGCGTGCGATGTGCGGCTGGCTGGATGTGTTGCGCTCTTTTCTACTTTCTATTTATTATTACTTATACACCACCTCGTTCTTCCCCTCTCTATCTCTATCTCTATCTCCCCTCACCTAATTTTCTATCTATTATTTCTCTGTTTGTAACTCGATGGATGCAGATGGAGACCGTAATTTTTGCTCGTTTTGCGCGTTTCGTTCTACTTTTGTTTTTGTCTCTAGTGGTACGGACTGCAGAGTTAGACGGAGGATGCATGCGCCTTTCCCGGGACCATATGTGAGTACTTTCTAACCCTTAATTATACGTCCCATCGTGCGCTCTCTCTCTCTCTCTCGATCACGATTCTAAATGCGCCTATTCTCGATCCCTGTTTCGTCCCCTTTCTGCTTCATCTTTCTTTCTTTTCTTCGAGAGATCATCGGTAGTGTGTACTCTCTCTGTGTCACTCTTTCACTCTTCTTCGTTCTCATTTCTCTTCGATTATATCAAACTCGAAATAATTCGAATTTCTGTATGAAAATACAGATGTTCAATCTTCATTCAAATATATATATACTCGTCGATGCACGATTCAGTTACAGAAATTTGAATATATATGAATTGATATATAATAAAACGATCGGCGAATTTTTTGAAAATTGTTTGAAAATAATTTCCTCGGGTATTTTCTGAAAATTGAACGTACACACGCAAGGCGTCCTTCTACCTCCTGCTCGCTCCTCCATCTTTACAGCTTTGGTTATCATGAAACTTGCTTACGATCGCGAGACAAGAGCATGGCTTGCAGCATTATTCTTTTAGAGGATGGTGAGGAATGAAACCGTGATTGATTTGTCGAGATCGCATGCAAATGCTTTGAAAATGCTTGTACGTTAGACACTGTGTTTACACTGCTATATGAACTTTCTTCCTTGTTTTAAAAATTCTTTTTATAATTTCTACGAATCTAATTCAAAAATCCGTCTACTTTATTGTTAACAATGATAAATCTCGTTCGAAGTATCTCTTCGACAAAAGAGATTGAACTTATTCATTCGATGAACGAATTGCACCACCGTGGAAAAAAATCCCCAATTTGAATAATGCAATTTCAAACTCGATCGTATATAACAAATTTAAAAAGCTAAAAAGAGCACGTCTTTTTCAAAAACATGGTATTATTTTTTAACAATTTTTGCCTTTTTTGTATAACTCTTTTTTCCCTTTTCTCCCATTTTTTTTTTTTTTTCAAACAATATATGTCAAGCACGATTACTCGTTTTAAAACGCTTTAACGCAGCGAAATGGAATTTTCAGTAGCAGTGTAAACAGACCTTTGAACGGAACTGTGCATCGAATGACGACTCGCCTCGTCGTGTCGTGTCGTGTCGTTTCTCTCGCGCCAAAAGCGCGATACGATCCCCTCCTCCCCTTCCCTCCTCTCTTCCCTTCCTCTCTCACTCCGTCACTCACTTCTCTTCCGGAGCAAGTACGTTTCACAAAAGGCAGGACGGTAGAACGACGACCGTGGAGAGAA
>NW_006263644.1:1257102-1261959 GCF_000469605.1 Apis dorsata | reverse complement strand
TTTTTTTTTTTTTTTTTTTTTTTTTTTTTTTTTCACAAACGGGACGCCCGTTCGCAACATCGCGATTCACTTCTTCTCCCTCAGACAGGTAATTTCCTCGAAGGTGGATAATTATCTATGGGTTGTGGATATTTGTACGGACGAACTCGATTGTATGAGAGAAGAAAGAAAAAAAGGGGGTATTACGATTAGAGGATATAGAGAAGGATCCTCATATTTAATACGAGGAATGCTATTCGTTTTGTGAATGAAAGAAATTCGTAAAAAAATTGGGAATGAATAGGTTTGTTTCTTTCTTTTTTTTTTTTTTTAATACATGAGAATAACGTGCATTTTAATCTAAAGTAGAATTTTTTCGGGAATATCCGAAATGTTCTATTATCCGAGTGTATTCATTTATTATTCGCAAGTATAGGAAATACGTGTCTCTTTTTTTCATCACAATTAGAACGTAATTTAAAATTGATATTTTACATTATTTATTTATAGAATGAAATTATTGAAACTAGGAAATTAGAATGGCGCGATTTGATTACAATTAAATAAATACGATTTTATTTTCTCGTCCAAACGATCAAGACTCTTTAATAAATCTCTCGAATAATAAATGTTCATTCAGAATCGTTTGGTTGAAATTTAATATGTTCGTGTTCTTCTTATTCTTATCTCTTTCGTTTTTATTTTTCAAATTTATAAGATCCTGCATTTCCAAGAAAATTTCTTTTATATCGAAGTACATACAGTATGTACAATTTGAATCGTTCGGGTAATTGAAACGAGATGAATACTCTCTGGATATTAAGGGAGTCATATATTCTTGCAATACGGTTGAAATCCATTCTGAAAATTTACTTATACTCGAAGAACAAAATTAAAATGCGAAAAAATGGTTCATCTGTAAATTGGAAATTATATTCCAAGATTAAATACAAACAATTTTCACGAAGGAGAGGAACAAACTTTCTCTCTTCGAAGCAAATAAATTTCAATAATAGTTAAAAAAATTTCCATCTTTCCAAAATCCCACACAAATAAACTCACATCAAATTGCCACCAAATTAAACTTTAAATTAACACGACGACGAGAAGAAAGCACCAACGTAAAAAAAAAGAAAAATCTTCACACAGCACCAAGCATCTCGAATCATCCCCCATCATCGAAACCAAAATCCCAAAATCCCAAAAAAAAAAAAAACGAAGAAGAAGAAAAATTCACCCCATTCACTCATTCACCACTTCGAACTTTGAACTTTCCACTTTGACACTCGACTCGCAATTCACAGATCCACACAGGAGCACGATTCACACGATTCACCCCACCCCCCCCTTTTCTCGAGCACCTCCCCCCTCTCTCCTTCAATTTTATTATTAGGGCTAACGGGAGACGGTTGGATTTCCAGTACTACGCACCGGCAAACGCGATTGGCAATACCGAGGGCGACCAGGTGCACAGCAATACGCATACCCAGGTGTAAATTACCTGGAANGTCGCGGTGCCCTGGACACCGGCTTCGCCGCGGGTCTGGTCCGGCCGTCCCGGCGACTACAAGCCCGAATACATCATTTAAGAGGATATATATATATATATATACATATATATACAGACGAACGAGAATGAGAAGAGGAAGAGTTAGGAGCTCCTTACCCTGCGTGGAGGAGCTGGCTCCCACAGCTCCTCGGAACATCCAACGATCCAATTGACAACCCGCGTTTGCCGCTAGTCGAATCATCGCGACTCTCGTTCTCTCGGCGCCGATTATTTATAAAAATATATATATATATATATGTATACACATTGGATGATGAAATTGGAAATTCGAGAGATTTCGAAGGAAGTCGGAGCGATTTTTTGCAAGTTGATGGAATAAGGTGAGAAGGGTTGTTTTCAAGTTCCTCGGATCGTACTGCCGCACGCGTGATTTCAGATTTCGTCGAGACTTGAGACTTAAATCGTTCGATTTCACCACGGGGATCGATACGCATCGGTTCGAGAGGAACGAAGAGGAGAGGTGTGCGTGCGTGTGTGTGAGCGAGTGAGCGTGTTTCGAGAGAAGATAAGAAAAATTGGAAGGATACCTCCTCGTGGTTTGTACATTGTATATATATTGCGCGTATAATAATAATGTAATGTAAACGTGAACGCGAAAGGACGAGAAAGTGAGGACTCAGGGTGAGTAACGAGACGAGAGGACGACGATCGCTACCGATAACCGGGCGAGAACGGGTCGCGATATTCGATATAGTAGAATTCGATGGTCCTGGGGTGGGTGCATGTGCAACTACTCGACAACACAACTCAACTGCCATTTCCGTGGGAGGGGACCGTTAATGTCCCCATATACATGTGTATGTATACGTGTTTCGCGAGCGAATGGTCGACCGTTTGAGAGAAGAAAGAGGAAGAGATTCGTAAAAAGGAGAAATAAAAAAAGGAAAGGAGAAGGTTGACCATTGACGCTACTTTTATTATTAATTATTATATTATTAATATCGTTATTATATTCTTTATTAATATTACCGCGACGTTTTTTTCTTATTACGAATTCGTTTACAAATTTGTATTCGTACAACGTTGCGTATTTTATTGTTGCCGATCTCGCGAGAATGGAGAAAGAGGAATGGAGAGAGGGGGGAAAGGGGAAGAGGAGGGGAGGAGAGGAATAGAGACAGGAGGATAGATTTTTTTTAACTGAAGAACAACATGGTGTAATAATCACATCGATGATCGCGTGAGCATTGCGTGTGTGATAAATATATATATATATATAAGAAAAATATAAATATAAATATAAATATATATATATATGAATATACATACGTAGATATATCGAAAGAACGTGAAGACGAAAGAGAGAAGGAGAAACGTGCGAAAGGAGAATGTTTCGAATTGTATGCGTGAGAGCAATTAGGATTAACGATATTAACGCATTATTAAGTACCTATCACCGCCAGTTCGCGCCGATCCGAGCCGACGAGAGGACGAAAAGGGAGCCTTTTTTCTCTCTTTCTCTCTCTCTCTCTCTCTCTCTCTCTCCTTTTTCTTCTCTTTTCCCTCGACGGCCGTAAATTTTTACAAGCGCGCGGGCCGATTTTCGAGCCGATCTCGAACGCCTCCTTCGTCGTGATCGCCGCGATCTGGCGAAAACGAACGAACGACGTACGTTTACGGCCAAGGTTTTTCGTGCCAAAAGACGATATCTCTCCCCGATATAACACGATAACACGTCCGGTGCCGCGATGCTGATACGAATGGAAGCCGCTCTCCGACGTCCAAGGGGGTATATATATATATATATTGAAATATTATTTCGAACGTTATCGCTCGACGGGTTGAAACAAGGGGGAGGGGGAAAGGGGGGCGCGTTAAATAACACGTTATCGAGAAGATTGAGAGGGATTTTATCGAAATTTATTGCTGGTCAATGAATTGATTCGGTTGATGAATATTGGAACATATTGATGGAGAAGTGAAAACGATTTTTATGAATTTGGAAGTTTGGAAAATTTGATGAAATATCGTGTAAAATGTAACATGATTCTAAAGAATTTATTCGAAGCAGGAAATCAAAAGCGAATATATATATATATATATTTTTAATTAATAAATATAAATAGAAAGGGTAAGAGAGAGGAATCTGATAGAAATCAAAATTTCGAAGAAAATCAAAGTAAGATCGTTCGAGAAATATCGTCATCGTGGCATCGAACAATATTCCAGGGGAGATATATTCTCAGAGCCAAATTACGATGTTGCGACGTATAAAACTATTTTTCTGAGTATCCACTCTTTTCTCGAGCACAACGTTTTATTTATTACCGACTGCCATGGATCGAAAAAGAAAAAAAGAAAGGAAAGGAAAAAAAAATACTCGTCAATTGTTCGTTTGAACCTCTTCTTACGTTCATTTCCTTCCCATCCGATCCTTTCGAGGATCGAGGATCGATCGCCTGTTTTATACGTGGCAGCGACACGTGACCGATCTACCTATCATATCGCCAGATTTTCTTATTACGACTAATTGTTATCTATCCGCGGTTCGATAAAATAACGATAGATTACAAATACCGTGTATCGTGGCACGTGACACACGCGATGAACACCGTGGGGTGAGTTTTATCGAGGAGGATGTCGAGCCGATCTTTGATCGAAGGCCGCACGTTCTCACCATTTTGCGAAGCGTGATATCCGCCAATTTGAAATTGAAAATCGCGAAAGGCGCGAGTTCGAATCTGAATCCGATTTCGAAAAGAAGATGTATAAGTGTACAGATATCAAGTTGTTCCCAAAAATTCTTTTCGGGAAAAGATAACTCGATTCGAAGGCCACGCCTTCGATCGAAATAATTTCCAATTTCTTTTTATTTATCAATCGTTGCATAAATCTACGCCTACATTTTTAGAAAGAATAAGATAAAAATTTCATGGTAATGGAATGGAGCTACGAGAACACTGTATATAAAATTTTATAAATAATGAAATATTATAATCTGATTAATGTAATGTAAGTAATGTTTTCAATAGCTCAAAATTCTAGAAAAAATAATAATAATAATAAAAGAAGAATTTGAGAAAAAAATTTTTGGGACAATTTGGGATAAAAATTTCGAATTGGAGGTTAACTCGTGTCCCCGGCACGTGACAGCGTGGCGCCAAATTCGAATTGTATAAACGCGACGGTATTTTTGTTCCCCCTCCCCGTCGTTGTTAACGTTTTTTGATGTTCGTCGTCACTTTTTCTAATCAAACACACGAAACGAAACCACCTTCATTTTTTCGAAAAATGAAGAAACAATGTAACATGTCCCCGTATACCGTCCCGGCATCGTTACGAGAGAATTTAACTCTGTTCGTTTTCTT
>NW_006263644.1:1255514-1256505 GCF_000469605.1 Apis dorsata | reverse complement strand
TTTTTTTTTTTTCTCTCACGTGAAATGAACGAAAAGAGGGGAAAAAAAAAAAAAACAGATGAACACTAAGCTCGAAAAACATTCAGGATATTCTATCTGCTGGATGATTGTAAATACTTTTCTCCTGCGAGGGAAATAGAAGAAACGTGTACGATGGAATTTTTAATTTTGTAAAATATAATAAAGGAGAACTAGGATGGAGAAAAGTCTTTTTTAGAATATTTACCGATATTTTCTCGAATGTTAATTGTGATACAAATGTTTCTTAAGCAATTGAAGTCGCGAGGAAGAATGATTTTTTTGGAAGTGTTTACAGTGATTCAGTAGAATAGATCAATGGTTTCCTCTTTGTTCACCTTCTGATCCCTCCTCCCATATTATACTCGAAAAATGAATTTGTGACAAACTGTTATAAACTGGATGACTGTAAATATTTCCTATATTCACAATGAATAACAACACTTTTGTAATTTTTTCAAGAAAAAAAAAATATATACAATACTTGCTTCCTTACTTATAACATTCTATCTATCATATTTTTTTTATTATCCAAAAGTTAAACGTGTTAAAAGATACAAAAACTTTGCAAAAGATCCACAATCTAGTCAATCCTAATAATACAAAAAGGTACAAAAGAAAGCGATAAAAAAAACTTTTTCTCTGACGTGTCGAAATGCTAGATAGAACATTTTAACTAAGGATGACAAAAATACCAACCCAATATAGAAAAAAATAAAAAAACAAAAAATAATAAAATTCATCTTCGATTTACAAAAGATTAAATAACAAAAGATTCTTAATGAGATTAACCTAAAAAATAATCGAAGCGGTTAAAGGTGGATAAGTATTTACGGGAATCCAGTAGAATATCCCATTATCTGATCAGACGATTGCGCCACGAGCCGTAAAAGGAGGAAGCGCGCAAACAGAACTGAAACAGAGCGTATAAAAGGCGAAACTCTTTCGAGACTCGTTTCGAGAAAAAAGAAGG
>NW_006263644.1:1254207-1255263 GCF_000469605.1 Apis dorsata | reverse complement strand
GGAAAAAAAAAAAAAAAAAAAAGTAAAATAGCGTCTTCCAGTTTGCGCTTTCACCGATCGCCGCATAAGAATTACGCTTGTACCTTCGATTCGAGTATCCTTCGTCATCTCCCGTACCATTCCGTGGCATGATACGATCGATCCCCTTGTAAAACCAACTTGTATACCAATCAAATTTGTCACAATACAGGATCGTTTATTTAAATGTAAACCGCGATGTGATTCGATCCCTCCTTTCCCCGATTGCTTGCCAAGGTAAGTGTGCACGTATACCGTCTCGTTAATTGGAAATTTACATCTAAATCTCTCCCTCGTTAATCGGTAATTTGCATCTAAATTTACAGGGAGAATACTACAGCCGCTTCCCGGAAAGGAGCTAGAAATAATTTTTCCCTTCTTCCTTGGAAAAATTGTAATTGCTTTTTTTTTTCTTTTATCACATCTTATACTTTTTGCCAGGAATGGAAAATTCGAAATGTAGAAAAATTCTACATCGAAAAGAGAAGCGATTCAAATTGATACGAAAAGTAATTTCATTATTTGCTGAAACCAATGCAATTAGTTATTAATATAATAATATATCTTGTGAGAGTTGAAAAAAATTTATCTTTTATTGGCTTTTTGGCAAATTTGTAATTTGGAAAAAAAAAAAAAAAAAAAAGAAAAGGAAGAATACGCAAGGCGCATCTCGCGGAATTTCGAGAAGAAAGTTGGCCGGGGAGCAGGAGCGTTGAAAGTACGGTATAAAAAGTAACGAGCATGCGGAACAACCGAGTGTACCGTACAAATTAACATATAATGAATAATAAAGTGGTAGAAAATCTGCTTTTACGGTAAGTACAAAGTAAAAACCGTTTTAAACCGAACGATAAAGAAATATTCCTCCCATTACGCTAAGTATAAAAATTGAGGCAAATTGCTGTTTAGTTACGCCATAAGAGAAAAGAAAGGAAAAGAGAGAGGAAGGAAAAAAAGAGGGGAAATATTTACGTCCAATGTTTTTCGGAATAATAAGAGTTACTTTCTTAACGAACGACGTTTCTTCAATGTAATTTT
>NW_006263644.1:1252199-1253938 GCF_000469605.1 Apis dorsata | reverse complement strand
TTTTTTTTTTTTTTTTTTTACTATCTCCAGGCTAGAAAGGTTTCTCTTGTATTAAATAACAAGATGTTCCTTTAAAGTTGGATCTGTTACGATTCAGGCGACGTACAAAGCGACGCTTGGCGGGAAAGCGTGGAAAGGGACTTTAAAAATTGTATCTCAAGGCGGAATACGTAAACAGAAAGAGGCAGACGCGAAGAAACAAGGGCAAGTATATAAATATTTCTACGACGCGGTGTAAGTGTTACGCTTAACCCCTTAACTTCGTAATTATTCTTTTTTAAAGGGGATAGGCCGATAAGCGACGCGTCTTTTATTGCGAGCTTGGGTTCTAAAAATAATCGAATTCAACAAACTTGTGTAATATAATCGATTCTTTCCTCTTGTTTTTTTTCTTCCTTTTTAAGGGAAATATATAATTCGACTTTTATCTCGCTTTTATCCGTAAGTATGTATTATTATTATTATTAAACGTAGAGCAGTGTTTAAATAGATTTTCATGCGTTGAATATAATATTTCAGAGAACAATGCACACATATGTTATTTTATCTTACAGTATTTAAACAGATGTCCAAACGTGTGTCTTAAATAATATCTCCATAGGAATAACAATATACGTGTGTTATTTCATCTTCGTTACTTCTAATGACAATTTTTTAAATCGTATTATCTTTATCTTTTCTCCCTTGGTACAAATATGATAGATCAGCATTAATCACTTGGATCAAAATTTATCGTTTCTAACAAAATCATCGATGATTTAAAAGAATCGATGTTGAAATGTCAGAACAGATTTATTGACAATCTTCATTCGATGATGACGCAAATGATGTTCAAAGATAAATATATATATATTTATAAATAAATATGAATTAATTTCACGAGATTGACAAAAGAAAGTGGAAAACAGAATTCTCTCAATTTTTAAAATAATTTTGTTTGTACGAATAATTTTCTCGAAAAACAAAGAAAACATCTGAACCAATATGTTCCCTGAGATTCACAATAATCGCTAATTACGTGAAATCTCAACACACACAAACCTCTCCAAGATCGAGAACACGAGGTAAACACGCGCAGCATCTCCCGATCATCTCGTCATAGTCAATCCCACGAATGTACCGCGTTAATTTAGCTAATGCAGACTAATACGACCGATACATCCGAAGCCAACCCCATTATCCACTCTCGCTAAACAGCTATCCGTATTGAAGGAGCGTTGGAACAGAGTCATGACACGTGTCTCCATTTTCTTTCCCAACTCACAAAAATATTCGAATTAAAAAATTCACCAAAATCTAGGATCATACGAAATGAAATAAAATCTAAAACGAAAGCTTCATTATCGAATTATTACAAATTATCAGAATATTTTTATATTCTAATTTAACCTTGATCCTCAACTTTGAGACGCTCAAAATATTTTTCATCTTCCTTCGATTACACGAAAGGGAAAAAAATAAGAGAAGAAATATGTGGGAGAAACCTCCAACATCCCATAAATGGAATTCGCACGAGCTCGAGCTGGAGAGGGGAGGATAAAGAGGAAGAGAGAATTTTCGAAATGGAGATGACACGCGAGACACGTGCCGCGTGCTAATTTCGCCCTGCGGTTGGATGACCATCGCGGACCCGGTCTCGTAAAGAGCTCTTTCTTTCCCTCCCCGCGATGTCGTCTGCTCGCATTTGCATTCGAATTATTTCAGCGAAATGGCCGGTGATCGATGGATCCCGCCCCCCG
>NW_006263644.1:1247816-1251718 GCF_000469605.1 Apis dorsata | reverse complement strand
TATATATATACACACAGGTATGATGAGCTTGTCGATAAACATTAATCATGATAATTTAAACGAAGTTCCTACGGGAGAGCCTCCCCTATCGATCCTCAGCTCCACCTGCAAAGGGTGGATTGCAAAGGTTCTCTCGGGTTTACACGAATTTTTACGGCCATTTCGTTGGAAGATCGAGTTGTGGTATGATTTGGAGATGCGTTTTAGATTTTGTATGCCATTATGGAAATATTGTGGGAAGAAGATTGGCTGATTAATTTAATTGTTGAATTTATATAATATTTATGGGTGATATAATTTATTTCTTAGGTTTAAAAGTCAGTGTTGTTTCTATATTGTGATTAATTCTATTAACTACTTAGGAAATCGAGATATAAGATTGCTCTTACGAGGCTACGCACGAGATATCTCGTGACTTTGTTTATTAGAACACGAACTCGCGAGAGATATTTCGTCACTGAGAGGAAAGATATATTGGGCCTGGAATGTCTTGGTCGAAAATTTAATCAAAGGAAAATGATGGAAATAATTAAACGCCATCTTGATGATCCTTCAAAATATATATTGAAAATATATATTATAAATATTTTGAGTATGATAATAATGTAATATAATAAAAGAAAAGTTGATATCACTGTGAAATAAATTGTTGTTGAGGAGTTATTTACATTTTATATTTCATGTTATATTTTAGATCAGGATGAAGAAATTAAAAATTTAATTATTGTTTAGAATTGATATTATACGAAGGTAGTGAAGCATTATTAATAAATTATTAAAATGATGTGATAATTACATGATTATATTTCAGATGATTTCAGAAATCATATGGATTTTAGAAACAGATCATTACAAAATGACTACGATGTAATCATTAAATTAAAAAAAGATTGATATTAAGAAATATAAAAATTGGTTTAAGAGTTTAAATAAATAAACTCGTAGAATTTGATCGAAGTGATTCGATGATTTCATTTCGAGCGTAATAAATTTATATATAAATCAAATTTATAAACAAATTTATATTTTAAATTCCATAGGAAAAATTGTTATCGAAACAACGAGAAAGAAACTATTTGGAATAACCTGATGATTCCGCTTTTAAATTTAGGTTTCATAGAATTGATTGTTACGATGTCCCAGCTATATCAATTTTAGAAGTGGGTCATTGATATTGTGTATGAAAGCAATGAAAAGTAGGAACTGGTTGGAAATCACTCGATGATACAAAGTTTATCGATATTTTAAATTTTATAGAAACGATACGTTGCAATGTATCTGTAACAAGTTTCAGAGATATTTGAAATCGAGAGCAGACAAGTTTGAAGATAAGAAATCGGGGGATAAGGTGAGTGTTAACGACGTTAGTTCTTGTGAATAAAATATAGCAAGAAAAGGAGTCCTTTTTGCGCCCTCCTTCTTGAATAGAATCTATGGAGGTAAAAACGATGATTCCATTGTTTCTTCTTGAAACGCGGTCCTTCGTTTTGTCGGCTTCATTAGGTCGGGAACCCTTATCTTTATTCTATTCGAGAAATTCCATTTCCGCGATTCATACTCCTCCAATCCATTTTTATCTTATCTTTCACTCTTCCCATTAATATCATTTAAACATTCGATCGAGGGAAACCGGTCAAGTTAAAATTGGAAATGCCCGTTAAAATACACCGGAATTCCATTAATTTCGACATGTTTTAATCCGACACGCATATGCAATTACAATCGTGCCTTACAAATATCGTTATAGCGATACCTACTTCGTTCATTCCTATTATTCTTAATATACGTGTAAATATATTTTATACCTTTTATTAACATTGCATTAGAGATCCAATAATCCGGCATATATGCGTGCATTTAATAATACAATATCTCTAAATTCTCCAATACGATCTGATTATCTAAATTCTATTTACAAAATTCGAACGAAACGATTCACCATGAATTCGGCAGGAATTGAACAGGCTGGTTGCAATTCCAGTAAATAGAATTTAATCATTAGGATTTAACACAAGTCAATCAATTTTGTTTCTTCTTGTCTCGACTAATACATATCCTTAGAAAGGATCGAGTTGGAATCGATTGATCGAAGAAAGAAAGATTTTCGACGCTGCCATTCAGAACTTATTCGACGCCTTCGATGTTTATCGACAGCTTAGCCCTTGGAGATGATTGGAGGAACGACGTGTCGTAAAAAAAAGAAAAAAAACCTGCGTCATCTATCCCATATACACAGCGCCATAAACGACGAACTTCTCTTTCCATCCGTCCACCTCGATCGAGCCAATCTTCCTCCTCTCCTCTCCTCGAAGTGAAACAACTTTCGCAACAAGTACCTTCCTAAAAAAAAGAAAAACTTAATCTCGATGAAAGATCGATCGGGACGGATGATGGAGGCGCGCGTCTCCTGATCTTCTCTCGTCTTCAACGTTCCCATCTCCGAACACGAGGGGCAGGGATCCTTCCATCGTCGGAAGGAGAGAAGACGCGACCGCGACCCGGGCCACTCTTTCCTTGTGTCTGTTTAGATCGGGCGTCGTTCGAGAGCCGCCGCCTCTCTCTCTCTCTCTCTCTCTCTCGCCTCGACGCTCCGCGCACGCGCACACGCCTTGTTTATATCGTTCGCAGTGAAACGAACGGAGAACAACAACGGGGAAGGGACGAGAAGGAAAAGGGAAGAGAGAGAGAGAGAGAGAGAGGAGGCCACGCGGCCTCGGAGAATAACGCGACGAGGCGGAAAGAGTGTGTGAGAGAGAGAGAGAGAGAGAGACGAAGATGGATTTATCTGTGTTTTTTTCGAGAAAGACGCGCGAATACAGGGTTGATCGAGTGCGAAGAAGGAAGGAGGAGGGGGAGGGTCCTCGAGAGAATTCTTCTACGCGAAGAATAGTAGCAATGGATTTCGAAATCGGGGTGAAAGAGGAGGGAAGAAAAGAGAGAGAGAGAGAGGGAGAAGGGAGTAGAAGATGCGACTATATATGGTGGGGAAATGGAATGGATGCTAAATATAGACAGGGTTGCCAGGTTGCAGAAACAGCCGCCGCCCCTTTGAGTGTACTGGGACGGGTTAGTTCAGCCCGAAGGGGGTGAGAGGATCGTGGGTCGCGGAGGAGGGAGAAGGGAGGAGGGAGGGGGGTGCAGAAGGGCGGCAAGGTCGCGTCATTGATCGAGGGTGGAAGGGGTGGCGGTATGACGCTCCTGGTGACGTCATAGCTCGCTACAACCCCCTCCAACTACCCGCAGGCGCCCTCTCTTTCACCTCACCCTCTCCCTCGTTTGTTGCCTCGCCCTGTGTGCGATACACCTTATTCCCCCCTCCGCCCTCTTTCAACCACCCCCTTTCGAACCAACTAGCATCGCGGCCTCTCTTACCCACCTCTCTCCTCCCCCCCTCCTCGCCACCATCTTCTCGCTTTGACTCGCGCTTCTTTTTCGGCTTTACTTAACTCGCGCTATGCCGCGGTTCGACGCGTCTCTCTCTCTCTCTCTCTCTATCTTTCTTTCTTTCTTTCTTTCTTTCTTTCTTTCTTTTTTTTTTTCGTTTGTTTCCTTTCACCATCCTCACTCATGCAATGGATTCTCTCGATCCTCTCACTTCTCCTCGCCGCTGGCGACGAGAAGAGGGCCCGAGGGCGAGGATAATTTCGACGGAATATGGAGCACGAGGATGGCGCACGAGGTATCGAGATCGATCAATCTCCATTACCAACTTACTGTTCCAACTTGCTGCGTGCCACGGTTTTGTCGTCGATTCTAATTACCCCCCTCGTTAGCGGATCCGCCCCTTCTTTAAAGGGGTAAATAGGTATTCTTCCCGGGGCGGGAGAAAGAATGAAGGAGAAGAAGAATAAATCGATTTTGTTGGCAGTGATGGAGTTTGAATGGAGACCGAGCCGTTAGCC
>NW_006263644.1:1244311-1247765 GCF_000469605.1 Apis dorsata | reverse complement strand
GCCATTTGGACTAACGGTTCGACCGAGAGAGAGAGAGAGAGAGAGAGAGAAAGGGGATTGTTGGAGGAAGAAAGGCAAGCCGAACGACACAAAGGAGAGTAAAGGGATCGAGGATCGCTCTCGACCGATGGTGGTTCGATTGTGGGGGAGAAAAAGGAAATATTCTGCTCTGTACAATCGACGGAGTGAAAAAAAAAAAAAAAAAAAAGAAGCACGGTGGAGGAATTCTTGTCACGAGAGGGAAGTACGATAAAAGAGAGTATATACGTGTATATACGAGTTAAAAGTTGGAATAAAAGGGGATCGCGTTAGCCGTGATCCGACAACCCATGCGTGTTCTGCAGCTTCTCGGTCGACAGTTTGGATCCCAGCAGACCCGCGCCACCAGCTCTAGGCATGACGGGTATAAATTATGCCGCTGGCCTATTTACATCGCTGCCATCCTGGCCAACTCGACCCGGTCGCTCTTCGTGGCAGAGATACCTACTTACGTACGTACGTACGTATGAAAAAGGTTCGATTCGGGGATACGAGTGTAAGTAAATCGGGTTTAACCGATTCACGAAGGGGAAGAATTGTGAAGAGGCGCGTGGAAGAGAAGCTGGCCGTTTGATCGGCTTTCAATGGCGAAGAGAGAGAAAGACGATAGCGTGAATAAAGATAGAGAAACTGGCATTCGATCGAAGGAATTCAAGCAATCCAAGAGAGAAAGAGAACAATTTTTGGAGAGGTGTAGATGGATAGATAGAAGAATAGATGGTTCTCCGCATTTGATCATAGAGATTTAAGATTTTCTATAATCATTTCTAAATTTTTCTAATTATCCAACTTTCGTGATTCTTTAACAAATGAAGATTCAATGTCTAATCAAATTTTCTTTTCAAACAATTTTTGAATTATTAAGAAATTCTCTTCTTTATTGATTTCATGAATTCAAAATTTCATTAACAATATAAATATATACGATTAATTTTTTAAATTATTCTTCTACTTTCTTCAAGTATTTCAAAACTTTTTTAAAACTATCGCTAATTTCAAATTTTCTAATTATTACAATTCAAAGTTTCTTTCAATTCGTGGAATTCTCTTTCAAAATTCTAATCTTTAAAAGTAAAGTGATCGATTCAAAATCAAAAAGACTCGCGATGGAGTATAAAAAGAATACACAAGTTGGTTCTTTGCATCAAGGCCAAAAGAAAAAGGAAAACTCTAGAGACACGTTTGATGTATCAAAAATTAATTTGGGACGAGTTTTATCGAACCTTTTATTTTAATCATTCAAATGATCAATTGTTTAAACATTGATTTAATTTATTTCTTTTATTAACTGTATATTCTTTCATAAACATCCATATTTGAAAATTGTTTAATTTTTAATTGCTTCGTGAGGTCTTTCGATTATTCCCTAATTAATTCGGATGATTCTACTATAGACGCATCTATTTTGTTTTGATTAGAGGATAAAGGTTGATTTTGGTTATTTGTTTATTTGCATATATTGATCGTTGATTATGGAAATTATGGTATTAGAGGAATTTGAATTGGATGGGTATGATTAAACGAATGGGATGCAGATTGTGGATTGTTGCGAGGAAGGATAATATGATTGAAAATCAAAAATAGAATAATTATAGAAAAGGGATTAAATAAAATTATTTGCAGACTCTGCCATGTTACTGATGATATTTGAAAAATAAAAATGTGCAAGAAATTTATGAGAATTTACTCGAAAAAAAAATATGGATATCGATGCAGACTTCCCTCGTGTAATATACAACTCACGAACCAAGTAAATTATTATGACAATGGCTATTCTCATATTTTGTTTCCATGTTTAAAATATGAATTGTAAAAAAGAAAAAAATGAACGTGAAACAATATAAATTATTAAACTCGGTCACCGAATATAACATCTTGATAGATATTCGTTTAAAATAGAAAATTTCTTTGGATTAAAATTGTTTAATTTGCACGAGAAACAATAGTAGAGAAAATTATGAAAACATTTCGCTTCGTTTAAAGGTAGGGCAAGTAAGTAAGCTAAAAAATTACATTGTCCAAATCCATACGAATACAATGGAAAAATAAAATTTTATACATTTCCATCGATGTAATAAATTATATTCAAACGAGCTTTTTCCCTTATCCCGTATCAACATATAAGTAAGAAAAGTGTGTTGATCATAAATTCCCCGATCCTTGGGGATGAGCGAAAAGATCTTATGAATTTTTAACGATAAATGACAATGATATGTGCTCGAAGCTTTTAAGCAGTGGTAAACAGCAAAGACAGAGTAGCTTCAAAAAATAAAAGTTAATTCTTCTTAAACTGAAAAAAGCATGAAAAAAGTAACATTCTTTTATTTATTAATATTACTCCTAAATGAATAGTATTATTATTTCTCTTGAAATGAAAATTTTTTAGAATATAATTTTTTTTATTATAATTCCTTTAATTTTTCCAATTTTACAACGAAAAGAAATCATTCAATTGATTCAATTGATTTTCACGATCAAAGAAAATGTAATTTTCCATCACTAGAAAAAAACTGTTCAATTCTTCGTCATATCTTATAGGCCTAATATTTTTTTTTTCTTTTTTTAGAATAATTTGCATTTACTGATTAAAAACGGCGCATCCCTTGTTCTGTATTTTTAAATTAAATAAATATCAGAACCAGATATACATCATAATCCTGACGTCACCACCACTAACCGAGAATCGATCATGGAAACGAGCTCGCATAAAATATATATTAAAATAAAATAAGAGAGAAAGAAAAAAAAAGAAGGAAAGAAAGAAGGTTATTAAGAGGACAAGGAAAAGCGCTAAAGTTTCTCGTTTATAATGCAAAATGATCGATCCTCGTCTCAATTTTCCCTCGACTCGATTGTCATCCCGATATATATATATCCAGAAAAGAAACGATCACATCTCGAAAAGAGACGATTCGTTCGACACCGTCATATCACCGTGCAATTCCTCCCTCCCTCTTCTAGAAACGAGGGATCAAGATCGGGGGGAAGGAGGGGAGGAATGAAAGAAAAACAAGCGGAGAGGGGGGACCAATATCGAAAGCATCGAAAATACCCTTCCGGATATCTTTTAACGCGCACACCCCATAAAACTCTTTGATTATTCTTTTTTCTTTTCTTCTTTTTTTTCAAAATATTTGCTTTCAATTTCAAGAATTATCGAAACTCGACTCGATTTTCGAATGTCCGGAGTGTGTTTCTCGAGTCGTTACTTTGCGAAAAGAAAAAAGAAAAAGAGAGAGAACAAAGGAAAGAAAGAGGAGGAGGGGGGGGGAAGAATAGAGGGAGATGGAAGGAAGCGAGGGAGAAAGACGAAGGAAACAGCGAGGGGAGGAAAGAGTCGCGCACAATGGCGCGAATGAAAAGGAAGAAGGAGAAAGGGTGAGGAAGCGAAAGAAAAATAGATGGGGGCGGGATA
>NW_006263644.1:1239886-1244008 GCF_000469605.1 Apis dorsata | reverse complement strand
GCATTCCATTTTCCGTGTTTCTTTCTTCTCTGCCTCCCCGCCAGCCAGACAAAGGTCCTTCCGGAGAGGAACTCGCAGCCAGGTATTCTCCGGACCAATTAGAGACGAGGTGTCAAATGGAAAATTCGAGCGAATAAAAACCACTTTCCTCGGGAATAAGGCGAAACGTGCTTATTCTTTATCGTACGTATTTACGATTTATCGATATCTGTCATATCGATGTATTCATAACAATAAAATTATTTTTCTTTTCTTTTCTTTCAGAGAGAATTTTACTCCAAAAAATAAATTCTTCCCATTCTGAATTAATTATAAATAATATAATAATATAATTATAATAATAATAATATATAATAATAATTATATATAATATAATATAATATAATAATTAAATATTAATCTTAAGTTATAAAGCAACGAGGCTATTTAATCTGTTCGATTGTTCCATTTTATTGAAAAAAGAGAAAGTGCTCTCTTCCGTATTTTGATCGACGAGACTTTTCATCGATGATTTTTACTCGTGCAAAGTAAAAATTTATTATCTCTATTATTTCTATATCTATGTTATCATATTACAAATACATCAAATCGTGTCAAATGAACGTAAGATCCTAAGATTTCTAATCACTTTAGATACGAACAACATCACTCTCGAGAGTGATTTCTCGATACCCCTCACCCCGCGATACGAAGGACGAAGAAAAAACAAGGGGGAGGGAGGGGGACGAGCGTCACAAGAGAGACGATCGACTTTTCGTGGAAAGGCAAAATGATCCGCGAAACTGGGTTACGAGACACGTAGATCGTATTTCCTGTGGCGTGTTCCATTGTGGCTCGCAAAAACGGGCAAGAAAACGTTGCCACTTCGATCTTCCGCTCCTCTAACGATACTTTGAATCGTTCGCGCCCTGTCTTCTTTATCTCTCTCGTTAATATACAGTCGACGAAATATTATACGAACGAAACCATTTTTCCGAGGAGGGAACAATGGCCACGACATGATTGATCGATCGAGGAAAGAGAAAGGGGAGGGGGAGTTTCAGATTTTTCGAATCGAAAAAATATCGAGGCGAAACGTATCCACTTTTGTCAGTCGCGAAAAAATGGAAAATGTAAACGGATGAAAAAAAAGGGGGAAATTGTTTTATATATATATAGAAAATCAGTTTGATAAAAGTCGTCCACGTGATTCATATGGCAAAAGCACTCTGTTATTCGCGCCCACGCGTTCGTGAAACACTCGCTCACCTTTTCAAAAGTATTCCCATTTCGTCGAAAATTGAGCGAAACCTTTGAGGAAATATATTCCCTATATTAGATTGGCATTCAATGAAATATCGTTTCCTTGAATAAAATTCTAATTTACCTTGTAACTGTTTGGAAATTGGAATTTCAAACACAATTTCTACTCACATTTTAATTAAATTAACAATATTAATTTCTAACCTAAAAATAGACATGGTAAGAAAAATAATTTTATCTGTTAAGATTAATCTCGATCTTTATCTGAATTTTTATTTTCATCGATTGTTACAAACAATAAAAAAAAAAAAAGAATAATCTGAATTTAATTTTCAAGATACATATAAACCCCTCTCAAGCATTACGATTCTATCAACCATACTTTTCATCGATAACGTAGGGGAGAAAAAAAAAATATATACGTTCAAAAGTTACTTCGAAACGTATTCACTCCGTATCAATCTCTCCCAGAAAAGGGTTAAATGGCGATCGAAATATGCAAATGGACAAACGTGTCGGTCTAAATAGCCGAGTCACGTTCCATTCGATTGGCCGGAAACCGATCCGGTGATCGTTAGGGCCAGTTCCCGAGGACGGAGATATGGCTGGCTTGATCGCTGCCACTCGGCTCAATGAATTAATTACAGTTAATTGGCAATTACTACCTTGCGCCGCCTCGCGACCCTGATAGGTTGGCGCAGTGACGCTGCGGAGGAAAATATATTTTCTTCGTAATGCGATCCTGCGCCACGGTGTTCCCCTCTCCCTCCCTTCTTTTTCGAATTGATTTAATAAACTTTCGACATTCGTATCCTCTCTCTGTCTGTCCATCTGTCTGTCTGTCTGTCTTTCTCTCTCGTTCCCCTCCTTTTTATTCGATTGACAAGTAATTTAATTCATCGACGGGTAAATAGAAGTTATTTCTACGCCGTGCTTTTTATTTATAATTACTTTCATCGATAGGATCGTTTGATGTAAAGTTTAATGATATAAGCACGGGTGGATGAAAGGGTCGAGTCACGAATTTGTTGCGTTTTTTTTTTTTTTTCTTTGGATTCAAAGATGAAACGATGGTTCCTCTTTATTTTATTAGAAATATTTAGTAGAATTTGGTAAATGGGTAGGAATGGAAATCAAGTCGATGCATAAATTTCCTTCTATTCTACAGTTTTCGAATCAGTAATTGTAAATACATTTGAAAATAAAAATAAAAATATAGAATGAAATTTTATCAAGATTTTGTGGAGTAGAGTCGTTATAATTTTCTTCTTAAAAATTAATTTTTAAAATAAGAAAAATATATTCTATCTTCATTATAATCTTTCATCGAAAGTTCATTCTTAATTTACTGGAAAAGGAAACTTTTCTTAGATTTTGTTTTATTTCCAATTATTAGAATCTCGCTGACCTCGAATTCGTACCACGAATTTTTTGCATCCAACCTCTGTATATTTCTGATTGATAAAAAAAGTCAAAGTTAATGGCAAACCATTCAATTTCCATTCCCCGGAAATAATTATTTTAATTCAATATATAATTGCATCGTTAGACGTCCTTTCGTTCGTTCCTTTGTTGTGTCTTAATGCTCGATATCAGTGGTAGGTGACCATTAATTAAAACGAATATTTAATTAGAGCGATACCTTTCCACTGTCCTGTGTAATTTCCACGACACAATTTTTCTTATTTCCTTTTTTCTTTTCTTTTCTTTTCTTTTTTTCTTCTTCTTCTTTTTTCAATTCAACCGTTCTCGTACTCGAGGCAACGCATCAATTCGAAAAAGGTAGGAGGGTGGGAGGGATCGCAACCCTCGAAAATATTAATTTGATAATTTCTCTTAATTAAGTGGAACCAATTAACGTTCGTTTAGAATGCCTCTCCTCGCTCTCACGAGGCCTGGTAATATCAAGCACGAACCATTAAACACAACGTTGAGGGGTGGAAAAAGGAAATGATAAAAGGGAATAAATTTCGTTCCGCATTAAAGTCATAACATTCAAAGCGAAGGGAAAAGTAGCCAAAAAAAAATTGTAAAATGTCCGGATAAGTGGAGAATATTTATGGAAATTTTATGGCTTGTGTTCAAGGTTGGTTGTTAAAAAATCATCATTTTTTTATTATTGGAAGAAAATATTTAAGAAAATAATAATAAAGAAAAAATTGTTATATGCATTTTTCACTTAAAAATTTTTTTGATAGATTAGAAAAGGAACTGGAACTGGCTATTAAATCAATGATAAAGAAAAAAAGGGTCATTGAAAAAGTCAATGGAGATTATATCGTTCATTTTATGCCAGAGGCATGATATGCAATTTGATAACTTATGAAAGTTTAAACGTACTTATTACGCTTTACTTATACTTCGCGTTATTACTCTACTTATACTTATTATACTATAAAGCATAATAACGATGAAAATCTATAAAAATTATTTCGAACAATAATATAATCATAACGTAAAACATTAATATCGGAAGGTGACTTAAAATCGGTCCAAAAAAAGAAAATCACAAAAATTGCAAGTACACAACCTCTTTCTTTTACTTTTTAAAAAGTTTCATTTATTATTTCATTATTCGACAAACATATGCTTCGACAAATAAAACGAAACTTAAATAAAACGAATACTTAAAAAAAAAGATTCCAGAATCCCAAACTATCACCCTATCATCTCAAGCATCCTCTCCCAAAGAAATAACACATGTGCAAAAAAAAAGAACCAAAATACTCACAACTTCAAACCTAAAAAAAAAAAAAGAGAAAACGACTTCGTTTTATCCCCTCCAAAAAGATCATCAGTTTGAAAAGAGAAGGGTTCGAAAGTCACGGCACTCGTTAAGAGACGCAGAATATTCAAAAGGTTTTGTCGCGTCATTAGCGG
>NW_006263644.1:1238603-1239536 GCF_000469605.1 Apis dorsata | reverse complement strand
CCCCCCTCCTCCCGAGTTTCGTTTCGTTTCGTTTCCCTCCCCTCCTCCTAGCGCTGCCGCGGATCTAAATTAAATCCGCCGCTGTGAAAAGCGGCCTGTGCCACAGCGCACACACAAGGATGCCTGGTGCGACACTCGAGGACACGTGAATGACGAGGAGGAGGAGGAGGAGGATGAGCCGCGTTCACGTGCGAGGAGGAGTTTACGATTCAACGACGCCAAGGAGGCATGAATAAGCCGTATTATGCCCGTCGAGATAACACACCCTGTGGCCGTGTGCCTCCTGGCGAGTCCTCGCGAGCAGACGTGATCCACGCCGCCGTCGATCGTTACAAGCGTGTTTCCATTCCATTTCGTCTCTGAGGAGATGGATGATGCGGAGTCGTTGAATGTTTGTATCAAAAAATTGTATCAACCTTTCTCTAAATGGTAAATGGTTTCTTCTTCAAATTTTGCATTATTAAAATGATTTTAACCGGTTCGCCATCTCCAATTTTTATAATGAATATAATATAATGAATATAATGAATGGAGTATAATGAATGTAAAGTAAAGACTCGAAATTGGTTCTTCGGTATACACTTTCTATTTAATTTAGGAAGCGTGAACTTACAAAAGGCATGGCTAACGTTGAAATATAATATCACAAAGAGAAAGCAAAATTCAATTTGACTTGATTTCCTGTCTTTCGATTTCTAAAAAAAACTCTTTTGACAAAATTCACCAAGAAAGAAATCATTCTCATCCATTATCCTGGTATTCTTTACAAACAGAATTCGAAAGCAAAACGCTTGAAACGCTTCACACCCCCTCGAACGCAACGCTTAAGGGATCCAATTAATCAATACAGAGAATTTAATAAAGATCTTATGATCTTACGAGCGAAATCTTCGCGAGGAATTAATTAATCAAACATCAAACCCCATAAATCTC
>NW_006263644.1:1220659-1238515 GCF_000469605.1 Apis dorsata | reverse complement strand
CGGACCCTCCATATTTAACAGGTAGATAAGGTCCACGATCCACAAGCCGCAAGCCTGTAACACGGTTAATCAATGTATAGTAGCAAGTCGACCAAATGAACGTAACGCAAACGGCGTGCTCGCAATTAACGGAATTATGGCCACCACTGTCTGACGCCCCATTAACGGGGCCGATCAATCGTAATGGCGTCCAAGTGGCCCGCTTCGAGGGCCATCTCACCCCTCAGATGCTCGGCTTAATCCGCCTAATGTTGGGTTACTTATGCCGTCGCATGATCGAAGAAGGTGTCGAATGAGGAGGGAGGGGAGATTAATTAATTGGACCGTGTTTTTCGTTTCCAAATTCGCCTGCCAATATAAATCGTGGACGAGGGTAAATCGATTTCACGATCGTGCGAGGAATTTTGGAGATGATTCTGGTGGGCGACGAGAGATTTATAGGGATGGATGAACGTTTCTTGGGAGGGCCATGCGAAAATAATCGATGTTTTCTTGATATTAATCCATCGTTGAATTTTTCAATCTCGATCATCTCGATCGAGGATGCCTATCTGTTGGAACGATTAACCTTTTTATTTTGTCGAAGGCTAAAATTTTACCTTTCACTTTGTATTTTTCCTTGTTATTGCCTCTCAGAGGAGAATAGAAATATGATGATGAGGATTCTTAAGGAATCTTATATGGGATGTTAAACTCGTCGAATCTTTGCTTCTAAGGATAAATTCATAAAATAAATTTAATTTTTATATTTAATCTTTTGCCTTACATCATTTTGTAGATCTTCCAATATACAAATTTTAATATATGATTCACAGGTTGATTGAGTTGACACATTAAAAGATACTCCATTTCAATTGCTGAGAAAGGGAAATTTAGAACAAAAGAAGCTGACCTTCTTCCATCTTTGACAGTGAGTAAAATCCTTCACGAAGATAGAAATGAATTTTGAAGAGACTCGTATCGAATAATTTCTAATTACACGTTAAATTTTAGACGGATACACGGTTTAAACGCACACCGTGTACACGTCGTGTAATGAAATTTAAGCCACCTCTATATGACGTGTAACGAAATTTCGGTACAACCGGAGCTAGTAGAGTGGAGCTAGTAGATCAGCGAGTTATTATTGCATTAGATGAAGAGTTTGATGTTGGAACGCAAACTTGCTTAGTATTTCAGTTCTACGAAATTATATTATGTATGTTTGGAATCAGATAGAATAAAATAGAAAAAAGATTCGTATTGAGGTAGTTGAAAAATATAGATCGTGAAAGAAATTAAACGATGCGTGTGGAAAATGAATATTCAAATGAATTCACTTCTTCTTAATATTTCCGCGTGACGTCTATTAGGCGGAGAATGAATAATCACGCGAGCCCTCGCGTTTCCATTTCGCTCGTGGAAATTGCGGTAAAATGGCATCGTTCCAGCTCATTGCGTTGAATTATAAACCGTTGGCTGGTCGAAGCAACCAAGCCAATCCTCCTCAAGGTGTTACGAGATTAAATTATCAGCCGACCTGACTGAGACCCGTCCGACTTTAAAGGATCCTTCTTAAATATTATAATTGATATAACAATATATACAATTAAATAAATTTATTCTCAAAGATTTTAATTTCGATCTATATCCCGATCAACGAGAGGATTCGAAAGATTTTTGTCGTCTCAAGGACGAGTTCGAGATCATCATTAGCCCTCCTAGCTAATGGTAGCTAAAAGGTATAAAAGTTGAAAAAAAACGAATGAAAAAAAGGGGTATGGATCGGTGATGTTCTCTCTTTCTTTCTTTCTTTTTTCATTCGACAAGCAGCGATCGCGTGATTTAGACACGAGAACGAGATTTCCACGGGAATCTTTTTTCAAGAGGGTTGATATGCGTCAACCGTTAACGAAGTTTTAATTAATTTCACGTCAAAAGAATCCCCTCCTTTCGCCTACTCAAGACAGAAACGGTGTACGTGTACGCGATGATGGGTCAAGGCTTGGTGCAACTTTCTTTTTATTTTTGTGCTCGGGGGAAAGAGGAGGAAGGGAGGGAAGGGGGAAGTATCAAAACTTTTTTAGGGACGTCGAGTTTTAAAGAATGCTTCAAACATTCCACGGCCGATTGTTTCAAGTTTCGGGTAATCGAAACTTCGAGAGGGGAAACTGGAAAAGGAACGAAAGGAATGCGAGGGAAATAAGGGGGAAAATGACGAGAGAGGGGGGGGGGATAAAATTTCTTTCCAAGCAAAGCAAAATAGTGAAATGGAAGGAAAATAATCTACGCGATAATATGTCCAACAGCTCTCCAGCGTGTTACACGTGGAACACGCCTTCTTTGGACGTGCACGAATCTTTGAACGCACGCGAGTTTTACCGCCGAATTAAAATAATTAGTCATGGAAGTGACGGAAACGTAAATGAGCCACGTGGTAGCCAGAAAGTGTAAAAGCATGACTCGTGTGAAATAGAGGGGAAGAACATCAAGATGAAGCATCAATTTGTAAAATTAATCATTCGTACATTTATTACGAGTTACGACACGAATGTATGTAAATGTGATGTCGTACGTCACGATTTATTCCCCATTCGCTTGGAAATTCGAGTGGAAACTTTTGATATTTCACGCGAGGAGAAACTAAAAATTGCGTCTTTTAAAACCCACTCGAGGGAATAGAGGGAACCGTGTCGTTGAAGCCACTTTTTTTTGTTTTATCCGGATATCTCGATCGATCGCCGAGATATAAGGATTCAAAGAGTCCGTAATAACGTTCGAGACGACGCGGAGATTATGAATGAGCTCGCGACCCACTGACCTATATATTTTTCCTCGAAATGCGTACTACGTTTTTCCAGGAATCGGCGTCTGTCGCTCGTCTGGAGTTTGGGATAGGTCGGTGAGAGGGAGCGAGAGCTCGTTACGAGCGAGCGACAAGGAACGAGCGATAATAAACGATTAAAAAAAAAAAAATTACCTTTCTCTTTACACGACGATATCTCGGCAACCGGAAGTCGTATCGTAAAAAACGAAAAAGTATCTTCTAGGGTAAGGTAACGTGCTTCTAACGATCCTTCTTTCATTAACCGGAAGTAGCTACTTTTCGAGTTACAGCGATGTAAAGCTTTCCGTAATTTCAATCGAGTTTCACTCCCGTTGTTTTTAAAGCAAACGATTAGAAACCATTTCTTCTTCGCGCGACGATATCTCGGGAACCGGAAATCGTATTCGAATAAATGAAAAACCGTTTCAAACAGTAAGATTCCGCGCTTCTAACGAAACCGTTCATTCATTAACCGGAACTCGCCAGCTTTACAGCTATAACGGTTTAAAGTTTTCTCGATTTTAATAGAGTTTAATCCGGAATTCCGTGGTAAATTACGCGACACGTTTCTTTAAAAGAAAAAGTTCTTTCATTAAAATTAATTTATTCAACCCACCGATTCGATCGTTTATATTACATTATAATTGTTTTTCTCTAAGAATCAGTCAATCATATATACAAAGCATACGTAATACGAAGATCCACGATTCGATAATTGATCTCTCGGATCCATTCGCGTATAGAATGACACAAAGATTATATTTCAATCTCGCCAAGAGATTATACTCATTACACTCTCACCTGTATATATATAAGATCTTGAAATCCTCGCTGCGTCGAACAAATTCCAAAGTTTCGATCGTCTCTTGCGGGAAAGTCGCCCGCGGCTATGGGATCGAAGCGAAGCGGCGTTTCTTAGATTCATGGCCGGGTGGGAGGATAAATGAGACAGAAGGAAAGCTTAAATCAATTCGATGTATTCGCACATTCGGAATACCCAGCCGGTATATTATGTACCTATTATCGGGAAAGCAAATCCGCCGAATAACGCGAGGTTGGCGCAGGAAGCTCGATTTCCTCGATCAACCTATGTCCTCGTCTCGACAATCAAGTCTGCTTTCCCAGATAATCGATCGAATAGTCGAGATAAAACTGAAAAGTAAACTTTGATCGAGAATTAGAAACAGAAAATAACTCGGTATCGTGAAGCAAAGTATCGAGAAGTTGGACAAAATGTTTCGAAGTTAACGCTGGCCAAGTCATTTTTATTAGGTCACCCTGTAATTAATGCGACTTTTTTTTTCCAAGAGGATGAATTTAAAACAATGGTTCTAGTCACGACAAGGGTTTTATAAAAAGAGAGAATGGGAAAGATTGGTAAAAGGATGACAAACAATTGTAAAAAGTAAGGGAAGAGCCATCATTACGGTAAGTTTCATTTGAAATTAATCTTTTCGATTAATTTGCATTATTTTTATTTCCATAATGGATTTTTATAAACGAAGGAATAAGATTCCGCCAATTAAGTTTAAAATTCTTTTCAATATCAATATCAAAGACACTAAAATTTATATTAAATGTGTCAAAATTTCTATTAAATACATATTATTGACAGTCAGTGTTTTTTCAATCTATCAAATAATTATTGATAAATGCTCGACGATGCTCTTTCGTCAAAAATCAAAAACTAGTACAAAAACATACTATCAAAGACTGCTACTCCCATTACACCAGCACGAGGATCTTATAAAATCCCTTAAAGAAAAATCTTCAGGATTATTTTTTTTAGTTAATATAATTTACAAACAAACTAATAGACTATTAATATTTATTAATAAAGGAATAATTAATTTTATACCTTCAGCATCTCTTATATTACGTTCATCAAATATAGGGAAAAAAAGGAAAGAAATCTCATAGAGATCGATCCACGAGAGAGTAATTCCTCCGCTATATTTAAAGGGGGCTTCCCCGTGAAAGGGCAACGCGTTCGTTGGCCGCGTGGCGGCGCTGCGATCACGGACGCAGAAAACTGGGGAGAAAAAAAAATCCCTGTGGGCGGCTCGGTTGACGAGGAGCTGGAAGTAGTCGGGCCACCGTTGCCCCGGTTGAATAATAAATACGAGGAGCGGGGACTGCGACCCAGAGAGTGGTCACAGATGCGCTAGGCTTAGGGATGCACTTTACTGCAGTGCAGTGCCGCCGCGTCCTCCTGTATAATGCAACGTATGTGCCGTAAACTCGCTCTAAGTATCCTCGCCGGCGCCACCTTTTTACCTGTGCCGCTTCGACTCGACCCGTTCGAGTTTGGTAATCTCGCCTCTTTGAGAGGCGGACGCGTCAATTCGCGTTTGGGATCGGGGCGGTGGTTGGCAAAGGAAAACGTTGCCTTGGGATCCACTTCAATTGGATGTTTATGGGAACGTGGATGTATGATACAACGGGGATTGTTGTTGACGTGTTGCTATTTAAAGGGATCGTTCCTTTTTAATATGCGTAATTGATAGAATTTTTTTAGTAGGACGTGTGCATGAATATTAATACGTTTGATTGATATTCGTTTTAGGCAAATGTAATCAGTATATGGCAAAATTTTATTAATTTGTTGTATGAATAATAGCGTTATGGGATCATGTACAATTGAAGAGAAATATTTAAAGGAATAATAATATAGTTGGCAAGTGAAATTATTTTTTCTTGATATGTCATAGCTGTCTCTGAATATATGATTTTCATGGATATTAATAATATTCTTTTTAGAAGAGAAAGTTAAAACAACAATATGTCTATCAATATTGAGATTATGATTTATTTTTGGACATTGATAAAGACAAGAACAATGCAATTACTTTAATTTAATAAGCGAAAACAAGGTGAGAAAGAATCTTAAGAACCCATTACCATTAATTTCGTTAATCTTTTATTATATATTTGTCCTTGCCGAGCATCGATTTTTAAACGATTATCTAATCAATACAAGCAACGGCATACGTTTCTCCATGATTCGAAAAAATTTTTCGTTAATAACATAAATTAAAATTTGGTTATTTTTATAACTTTTTAATAAAGCATCAGAAATGATACACGCAACGATATTACGGGAATAAAATATATTTTTCGAGGGGGAATAGCTACAAGAGATTAAAGTAGTTAAGTACTTCCTGCTATTCAATTACAAATTTCCAGGACCAGAATCCGACCAAGGATTATTCAATCAAGAAGTTGCAATAGCGCACGAGCGGAATTTAATTTTCCAAGGAATACGTTTCGTGGTTTGTTGTTGGCGGAGTTTCTTTAGTTAAAAAAAAAATAAATAAATAAATAAATAAATAAATAAATAAATATATATATGATCGAAGAATCGAAATGGCGGTAAATCCATTCGATCCAACGAGTTCTATCACGTGGACGGAATCGAATCAATCCAATGGTATGGTATCTTGGATAATCTGAAAAGTTCTCGTCGTCGGATTCGGGGGAGGGAGGGGGAGAGGGGGTCTCTTAAAACCGGGAAACTTGTCCCCCTCCCTCCTCTTCCTGTCGACACGGGGAAAGTTCGTTACTCCGCTAATTACCTGCTGATTAGACGCAAACTTGTGAATGAAATTCACAAGTTTGCATGAAATTTAGCAAGGACCGTCGCCATTTTCGATAAAAAAAAAGAGATACACGTTATTACAACGATTCCAAAATAATTGGAATTTTTTTTTTAAAGAATTATCTTCACTCTTTTGAGGAAGGGTCAATCTTCTTTGCAAGCAGTTTCCCTTTTATCGTTTATAATTTGCTACACTTATTGATTTCGATAAGGAAAGAGAAATATATCTCTTTGCAATTATAAGATAATTCAAAGATTATTCTTTAAAGAAAAAAGAAAGATTGGCAAAATTTTAATTATGGAAATTATTGAAATATTCTAATTTCGAATGTAATTTTCTTTCATCAAATCGATTAAACGGACTCCTTTCCCTACAATTTAATAAGGTTTTCGACGAAAAGAACAAACATATATTTATAATGATTTCAAATTATAATTTTTCAAAACACTCGCCCCTTAAGCAACGAATTTCGTTCCAAAGTATCGGTTTACCTCTGACAAATCGATTAAATCAATCATAATCCCCCTCCGTCCATCCGTGCTGAGCACAGATTTCTCGTGATTCTACTTGCACAGAGGAAAAGAGCGCAAACAACCCGAAGAAAAGCAGTAAAGTGTGATAGCTTCGTTCCAGGTGACACACCCTTGTCACGCCACTCCCATTTTCAACTTGCAAACGATTATTAATCCAATACGCAATTTTTACGTCGTGAAAGATTTTATATATGTATATATATTTCAAATTAAACGAAACGAGGGAATATCGAGTGATAATGTAATTATCGTTTGTGTAATTTAATCAGTGATATAATTATTACATTATATTATTGCATTGAATGTTTAAAATCATTCAGAATTTGATATACGTATAAATATTATATTCGTTGAATAATATTTGTAATAAGGCTAGAACGAATATAACTAATCATTTTATTAACAATTAATATAATTATTTCGAAAATTACTTCTTTATCTATTATCTATTAATATACATAGTTTTTACTTATTCACTGATCGTTTCGATAGAAAACTTAACTACACATTACAATAATCACAATAATATCATTGATCTATCACACTAGTTATCTCTTAAATAAAATCCTCAATCAAATTCTACATTGATCTATACACATTTTTATTATCATTTTCATTCATCCCTCATCTCCAATTTTCCAATTTTCAACAGACGCCTCAGAACGAAACTGGTGAAAGATTTCAACCGACAATTAAGCAAATCCCCTCTCTCTCTCTCTCTCTCTCTCTCTCGTGTCGTTTTCTTTTCGAAACGACGAAAACTCGAGTACAAGAAGAGGGAGAGGAGGAGGAGGAGGAGGGTAGAGGAAAGAGAGTGGTGTTGAAGAGGGACTCCAACCGGGTTGGAACGCCAATGAAATAACGTAACCGAGCACGTGAGTGAGACGGATAGGAGTCAAATGGGAAATAAGAGTCACGCGATGCCACGTCGCAGTGCACCACGCGGTACGCCGGTCTCTCCGTTTGGCCGAGGTCGTGCCATTCAGGAAACGAAAAAGAAAACGCTACGTGTCGTCACGATTATCGAATGAGATAATTGGGGAGGAAGAGAGGGGCATTCGAGAGAAGCGTTGTTTCGTAATTATATAACACTCGCAAAATATAATATATATAATTTCTATATATATATAATATATTTTATATATATAAATTATATTTTATTATATATAAATTATATATATAATATAATTTATATTATATATAATTTCTGGGATTACAAATCAAATTTGATTTTAGGGGATTTAGGAGAAGATTATATTTTCATCATATATAACTTATTTTACCGTATGAAATTCTTGTATATGTTATAAGTAGATATATATATATATATATATATATATATATACATCGATTTCGACAAAACTTTATTTTTTTTCGTGCAAGCATATTCTATAAAAAATTATTTCTATTGCTATTGTTTATCGTTTAATATTTCGACAGTTCTATCATTGAACGTTTCTCGTTTCGCTTTTGTCTCTTAATATTTCTATAGCAATATACTTTTATTACGTGTGTACACGCTCCCTTAAATGCTGATTCGATTTTCTCTCTCTCTCTTTCTCTCTCTCTCTTTCTCTCTGAATGTGCACACAATCATTTTCAGGGAATGAAATGAGAATGGAAATTTTTGCAACATTAATGAATTCCTGGAAACAATGCTATCGAACCGCGCTCGTAACGAAGGTTAACATTCGAAATTTCAGAAACGATGTTGTACTAGAATTAGATGTGCGTGGTAGTTTGAAAGAAAAAAAAAAAAGAAAAAATACAAAGAGAAGAAATTTGGAAAAATCTTTTTCTCTTAAATTACGTTTCGAATGGATATTTTATCCGCGAAAGGTAATTATGGTAATGATTCAATTCGTAAGAGCGAGGGAGGGAAAGGGGGGGGGGAATTATATGGATGTACGAGAGATAATTAGGGTAATGATACAATTCATTATAATATACGCGATGTATTCGGTATTTCAAACTTGCTGCTGTATTTCGAGGAACTAAAATGCGAGTTTTAAATTAACACGATCTCTAATGAATAGGAAATATATCACGGTTATTTCTTATTTATATAATATCCAACGGATTGGGAGAGATAATGAATGTGAAAATGATTCAATGTTCTTTGTATCGAAGTACAAAAATATCTCTCTTTTATATATATATATATATTTATAGTGGATCATGACTTTAAGTGGTTTTCTTCAATTTCTTCTTAAGAAATTTTATATAAGGAGGACGAGATAAAATGATAAGTTCTCTTTGAAATGATTAACTTTAAAACAAATATAATAACTGTCCGACAAACTTTTGAATCGAAACGAAATAAAATTTTCAATCCGTGGAAGACGAGTTCGAATCTTCAAATTTATTTTATTTATCGATTCTCTATTCTTTTTCTCCTTTCTTCTTTTCCACACGTTCTTTCATCTAAATAAATTTAAAAAAATATGTTAAATAATTGTTATCCTATAAAAAGTATATGGACGAGGTAGATAAATCGAGGGGATGATTCTATATAAGAGCACAAAAGTATGCAGAAATGCCCGTTCAAGCTTACCTTTCGAGTTATAGAAAATTTAACTTCGCATTAGATGAACCGAGAGACGGAATCATCTCGCTCCATCTTTCTTCATCGTAATGCAGAAAATTTAAATCGCTTATAACTCGAAAAACAAACACCTTCATCGGACACTTTCGCGTTTATTTTATTCCTTCTAAGAACCATTTCTCGAGCTCTGTATAAAACTTCAAACAAATCTTAATTGAATGACGTATCAAAATACAAGCATTTTCACATACCTTTGAACATCAAAATATCCTAAAAACTTTTCTTTCTTAATGTTTCTTCAAACATACGCAAATGAAATTCAACGAAATTCAACCAATACATATATACAAACTTAATTAAAAAATTAACCAAAAGAATCGTTCTCTAATTTTCCGCCCTTCTTCTTTTTCTTCTGTTTCTCTATTTCTCAAAAACGCCCGTGCGAAATTTCCAAATCGTAACCGTTCAACCCCCTTTTTCCCGCCCTAAACAACCTTTCAAAGTTTCATTTCACTCGTTCCAAAAAAACATCCTGTATAATTCAAGGTTTTTTTCAGCAAGCCCCGTAAATAATACGGTTTTGCTTTTGTTTTCTCGAACAATTCGAGTTTCTTGGCCGGCAACAAAAGGAAGTTGCATGGATGTTTGATATCATGGGAGAGGGAGGGAGGGGGTGAACGATGAACCCGGGGATAGTTTTTATTGCCGGCTCGCTCCACAACCGTGGAGCAATAAAGATAAATAAAATAAATTCAACCGTTGCGATTATTATTCGAGAGAATCCTCTTTCCTCCTCTCGTAATGAGAAATTGTTCGACTTTTCCTCTCTCTCTCTCTCTCTCTCTCTCTTATTTATACGTACAAATTTATACGAGTTTTCTATTTTGTCAAATTTTTATTGGCCGAATATTAAATTGGGGATGTCGAGATTTCGAAGAAGATTAATCGAACTAGTTGATTTACATAGATAGATAGTAGTGGAATCCGCTATTTGCGATCACACGTAACGTGTCTATCGATCCATTACGATTTATAATATACAAAAGTGTCGCGGCCGATGGACGGGTACGGTTCGAAAAGGAGGGGAGGGGAGGGGAGGGGAGGGAATCTATATTGAGAATATAAATTGAAACGTAACGTTTCTCCGTGTTTCCCAAGTTTTATTCCTGAATAAATCGATATTGAAATTATTTATATCGTCGTGCGTTCGAATTTGTTTTTCCGGATTATTCCATTCAGTCTCTCTCGTTGCATTTATATATTTATAAGAGAAGAAATGTCTGTCCATTTCGTAAATAGGTAATGGTGTTGCGTGTTTGGTGGGGAGAATTTGGTGGAATTAAATTTTGACAGTGTTGGTTTGTTGTATAACAACAACAAATGAAGTAGAAAATAAAAGGAGAGATTATTTTATTGGAGGAAAAATTAGTGGTCCAGGAATATCGTCGTTCTTCGAATGGTGATGATGAAATTAACGTTTGTAATTTGTCAAAATTTGACAAATTAAAAACATGCTCGAGAAAGTGACTACCCTCGTTATCAAGAAGATTCAAAGACAAATCTAAACGTCTGGAACAGATGTATCTAATTGCAATCCAATGCTGTCAAACTTTCCAAGATAGATAATTTCATCGTCTACTAATACCACGATAATGCAGCTGTTATTAACCATTAAACGTTAATTCGTATTCTGTTCGTAATTATTAATCAAAGATCTATCCAGACACACATTTTATTGATCCATCTTACGAGATGAAAAATTATTTTATGAAAAGTATTTCATTCTAATGTTTCAAATATACTTTCTCAATTAAACTTAACATTTTAATGATACATCATAATACTTTGTTGCAAGTGCTAAATTATATTAACATCATCGAATTGTGAAATCAACAAATACTATATATATATATATACCATGTTACATTAAACATAAAAATAATAATTCATTCAAGCTTATTTATTCTCCAAATCTGATTTTAATAATACAATACGTACAATATAACACGATTTTACCTTAATTTTGTATTAATAACATTTAATAAAAAAGAAACAAGAAATAATAATAATAATTCATCTTCGACACACGGAGATACCAGAATTTATCTCACAGATCCATCTTTCAAATTTTCCTTCCCTTTGATCACAAAACACTAAAACACTTAATTAAATTTATTAAACGAAAGAAATTCTTTTAATATAACAAAACATATGAAAATTTTCCATTTCGACCGTTACTAAAAATTTAAACAACAAATTTAAATAAATTAAATAACATCTTCCACTTAAGCATTCGAAAAGAGCTTCGATTCCTCTTTGCATCCCTTTAACTACCTTTAACTACATCCCATAATTCCCATTGATTAAATCCCATTGAAGAGAACGTCCCGATTAGAGGAAGGATTTCAGAATTTACCTTTGCCCGCCCCTGCTGTTGCAACACGCCTTGTTGTTGTACGTCCGCAAGGCATAATCCGCCGGCATTCCCGCGAAAGCTAACTTCAGCGACAGGTTGAAGAAGCTTAAAACGCTCTCTCCTATGTGTGCACACACGTATATACATATACAACTCGTTTCGACGCGGAATAAGGGGAAGAAGGAGGTGGAGGAGGAGGAGGAGGAGGAGGAGAGTATCACGCGATAAGCATCGTCGTCGCGATCGCTCACGCGCTAAAAGTGGATCCATCTACGATATCGAACGATGCTGGAGAAAAGGAGAAGAGGAAGAAGGGGGAAAAAAATAGAAGCTCGGAAGAGAAAGGGGCGATCGATGTATCGAAATTATTTCGATCGATGCCCTTCGTTGTCCCCTCTCTTATTTAATTAATCTCTCGCTCGCCTTCCTTCCTCCCTTCAATCTGCGCCCGATCATCATTCACCATATACTTTCCATTTAATGCTCGCGGTATTCAGGTATCCACCCTCTTCTCCTTTCATCTCTTCCATTTAATGAAAGGAGCACGGTTGTTTCGTATGAGTTTTCGAGACTTCGAAGAGATCATCTAGGATATTCTTTCTACAGAAAAATTACGAAAATATTAAATTCGAATTTAAATAACCATTCAACTCGATCACGAGGAATTACCAATTTCTTTTTCACTTCGATCCTTAAAATCCTCGTCTTTCAAAAATCTCGTGAGATATATATATATATATATAAATCCTTATAACAATCCTTCTAACCGGTTATTCGGAAAAACTCTTCGAGACAAAGTGAAAATTTTTCATTGGAGAAGTGAATCGACCGCCGGTTTTCTTCACTTGGCCGATCACCGAAACGGTTTAAGATCGTTCGAGCAAACGAAGGTCGAGTGTGTGTGTTGGTCGAAGACGAGACGCGGGCCAAGGAGGAGGGGGGACGACGAAAGGTGGACGAGGGAGGGGAGGAGAGTGGGCTACCTTATCGGACGAACCGGCGAGCCGTGAAATCGATAGCTCGATACTTTGCGCCGCCGCGCGCGGCCTCGTTCCGCCGTGAAATCCTTCTAACGAGTTTCCGCGTTCTCCGAACACCGGTCGTCCCCATCACCTTCCTCCACTCACTTTTTCCAAGATTCTTTCAAGATTCCCTTCCCTTCTCGCCGATACATCTTCTTTTCTCGCGAACGATACAACGATTAAGAAATGTCGTATTTGTGAAAATGTAAGGGCAATGGTTATGGAATCGTTGATGAAAATTTTAATTTTCTCGATTTATGGTGATGATGGACGCGGACGATGATTTGGAGTTGTAACAAGTAGAAGTAGGTGGCGATAATTTCCAACTACAAGGTGGGATTTAATCGAAAGATTTATAGAGAAGAATAAGGAAATGTATTGTATTCCTTCGTTCATAGTTGTTAATTATAAGAATGTTTTTAAACGAAGAAGTGCAAAAGTATAGAGTTAAAAGAAACAATTTAATTTTTCCTCCGTAGAATTTCATTTTAATTTTATATCAGGGGTTATGGGTAGGTTCAATTACACGAAACACCTTTCTCCACTCAAAATGTTAATTTTTCCATCTTCGAAATTATCCATTTTCTCTAAAGAATTTTCGAAAACGCGACAGACTTCCAAGAGAAAGAGAGAGAGATACGGGACGATATAAGAAGGAAGAAGAGGTCGTCTTAATTATGCGAGGTTATACCACTGAAAGTTCTGTGCACATAGAATATGTTCCCCTCTCTTTTCTTAAATACTCAAGAACTATCAAGAAAATTGCTTCCAAAATACTTCACCAATTATTCCTTCGACAACCAAGGCAATTCTGGAAAAAAATTGCAAAGTTCCCGGCTCGTTAACGATTTCTCGAGAAGGAGAAAGGAATTTATTCGGTCCGATTTTCAATTTTTCGTTATTCGCCCCTGATGGGCTCGAGGAATGAATTATACGCGATAATCGAGGGGAATCTCGATTGTCCAGGGAATTGCGAGTATCTATTTCCGATAGTCACGTCGAGGAGGACTTTGAAGTGGCGCGGCAAGAAGCACGCTACCTGTCGAGCGGGCACTTGTCGATAAGGAATCGCGATAAGACGCCGCGATAAGCCGGCGCCAATTGCGGCTCCACGTTTCGTGAGTCCTTCAATCCGCCTCAGAAACACGCATTACAACGGCCGAGCCTCGAATTCCCGAGAGCGAGACCAACCTGCGCTATCTCTATCTCTATCGAACAAAATTTCTATCGCGTTCCGTATCGTTCGTATTAATCGCGTAAACCCCCTGAAACAAGGAAATTTTTTAAATTGAGAGCGATTGAGAATATCGATTGTCGATCCGTGTATCGAGTCTATTTCGAATCGAGTGAAGAAAATTTTTGAAAAGCATTCTCGATTCTGGATTATATTTCGAAAAGAAAAGAAAAGAAAATTTGTGGAAAAACAAGGAGAAAAGTGCGGGAGAATTGGAATTTTGGGTGCGTTGAATCGAAATATGATTCGTTACTTTGACACGAATTGTTTTTAAGTCTTGTACGTGCTATCAAAAACACGTTTCTTAACATCGTATAAGACACAGGGTCCGCTAATTATCCTCACTAACGAGTTCAGTAACAGAATCAAGATAGGAGTTGCACGTCTCCTTTCCTCTTCTATTCTTCCGCAATTTCCTTTCTCTTCTTTCTTTAATTACCGTGTCACTTTATTACCCTTTCAAATTTGATCTGCAACACGGCACGTTAATTAGCTATCAACCCCTCAGATGATTTCGAATGAAGATTCAAATATTATTACTTTTCATTTTATTCTCATTATTATTAAGCAATTAAATCTTCCTTTAAAATATATACCGTCAAAAACTCTATATTTCTTCTGAATTCAAATTTGATCTGCAACACGGCACGTTAATTAGCTATCAACCCCTCCGATATTACGATTCCAAATGAAGATTCAAACATTATTACATTGACTTTTTATTTTATTTTTATCCTATTAAGCAATTAAATCTTCCTTTAAAAAAATATATCAAAAACTCTATATTTCTTCTGAAGTTACTCTAAAGAAAAAATTGGTTTCGAAAAGGTAAACGTGAATTTAAACAATTGCACCAACATTGTCAGAAGATCTCTCGTAATTTTTAACAATGTACCCTACACAAATTTTAAACTTACCTCGAATCACGAAAGCAGTGTCTAAATCCAAAAAAAAGAAAACCAACTCGCGGAAGAGCAAAAAATTTAATTAACAGGAACAGAAGAAATCGAGGTGGCCAACTGGAATTAAACATTTCCACAGATGAAATCTCGTAGCATTCAATCGAATTCAAGAACCGACTACGATGATTCTTCCGTTGACGAGTGGCGCTGTAACCCAATCTTTCTAAAATTGGGCTTCTCTCGAGATCGTTCGACTTTTAGAATGAATCAAATCGAGTCCTTTGAGATCTTCGAGTTATCGTCCCCCTCGAATATTTTGAGCTTGGCGGCTAGGAATCTCTGGTGGAATTATATTTCAGCCCGGGCTTAGTTTGGGCTCGTTCCAACTGGAACATACTAGTCCGAATCCAGACGATTCTGATCTATTCTCTTGAGCACCAAATATCTCCGGGCGAATTCGAATATCTCTGGTGATTTTAATCAAAACCCTAGATTCTGTTACCGAAGCTGGAATCTGTCGAGTTCACAAGTGGTGCTCATCGAAATCCAGATCATATCCAGATCTTCGCCTTGAGATTTCGTTCTTTTTCTCGAAAAAGATTTCTCAACTCTGTATGTATATCTTCATATCGACTAATATTCCTTCTCTCGAGACCGAAGAAGATTAAAAAAAGTTAAGAACTCGTCGATTCTCTAATTGTACAAATTTGAATACGATGCTCGAAGATCTCAAAAAGAAAAAAAAACGATACGTGTGTAAATTCGTGTGACCATTGTCTATTAAACTCGGGACCGCGATATCAATTGTTTCGAAATCATGAGAACCGCTATTAAAGATGCTTAAATCAGGTATCCAATATCGCCACTAGTGAAACGAGATACCTCGAGTCGTGAAACTCGATAGGCAAGACCTCGGAAGTCGCGGGACCGATTTCTCGATAACTTCCATTGTAGTCGTTAATACCGGCTACTTGCAGTTTGTAAGATAACCTGGGTAAACGTATCTCGTTACCATCGAGGCGAAAAAGAAACAATCCCTCCCCATCCACTGCTGCTGCTGCGCACGATCATTCGAAAGAATGCAAACTCTCCCCACGAGAGGAGGATATTTCTAATTCATTATTATTTAATTAAAACTATTTCTTCTTCTGCAAGATATCTGAGGAACGTAGCGTAGAAATCGATAAAAATATTTTGGCATTAAATATATCGTTCCCAAGGATACAATATTCTTCTGAAGGAACGTAAAAAAGAATAATATAAATAACAAACTCTAACGAATTCCCTTTCGAAAAGGGAATACGAAAGGTTGGAGTAATATAGAAATATCGCGTGGAAAGCAGACGCCGGTCTGTAACACGGTGGATCGATGGACAACCGAATTTTCCCAGCCATGTGAAATTTCGGCGCGCGCTAACTTTAATCACATTCGACACCACGGACTCGAGGTCAATTCCGGCCGAGGGGAAACCGTGCAAACAACAGGAAGTTAGTTAGTGGCCGTGCGGCTTTCGGGCGGCCGCCCACTATAAACGGGCGCATAAATACGTCCGGATGCGCCCGATGCGAGTTGGAGCAATAGATTCGCGGGGGGATGGGGATAGAAACCGTGTCCGTGCAACGTATTCCGCGTTGTAACGTGATATAATGGTCCCGGTATATACGCGGTGATTCGTAAGCTCACGAATATATTTTAGAACGTTTCTTTCCCTTTTTTTCTGGGTTTATTGACTGAGGGAGAAGAGGAATTGGGACTGTCACTAGTGTCGTAGAGCGATATTTTTTCGTTAATATTATATTAATAATTTCGATATTAATAATATCGAAATATATTTTTAAGTAAGTGATGAATGGAAGGGTGATTAATTTTCTTTAAATAAATTTTAATTATTCGTTTGTTTCGATTGATACGTTTATTAGAACGTTTCTTTCCCTTTTTTTCGTTTTATTTCTTTTATTATTTTTTTTTTTTTCGTTATGACTGGGGGAGGGGAGGAATTGGGATAATGTGGCTTTTTTTTTTTTTTATTATAGGTTCAGAACAGTTTTAAACTGTCACCAGTGTCGTAGAGCGATATTTTTTCGTTAATCTTACTTAATAATATCGAAATATATTTTTAAATAAGTGATGAATGGGAGGGTGATTAATTTTCTTTAAATAAATTTTAATTATTCGGTTGATGCATTTATTTGAACATTTTTTTTTCTTTTTTTCTATTTTTTTCCTTTTTTTTTTTTTATTGATTGGGGAAGGGGAGGAATTGGGACAATGTGGTTTTTTTTTTTTTATTATAGGTTCAGAACAGTTTTAAACTGTCACCAGTGTCGTAGAGCGATATTTTTTCGTTAATCTTACTTAATAATATCGAAATATATTTTTAAATAAGTGATGAATGGGAGGGTGATTAATTTTCTTTAAATAAATTTTAATTATTCGGTTGATGCATTTATTTGAACATTTTTTTTTCTTTTTTTCTATTTTTTTCCTTTTTTTTTTTTTATTGATTGGGGAAGGGGAGGAATTGGGACAATGTGGTTTTTTTTTTTTTATTATAGGTTCAGAACAGTTTTAAACTGTCACCAGTGTCGTAGAGCGATATTTTTTCGTTAATCTTACTTAATAATATCGAAATATATTTTTAAATAAGTGATGAATGGGAGGGTGATTAATTTTCTTTAAATAAATTTTAATTATTCGTTTGATACATTTATTAGAACATTTTTTTTTCTTTTTTTCGATTTTTTTCCTTTTTTTTTTTTTTATTGATTGGGGAAGGGGAGGAATTGGGACAATGTGGC
>NW_006263644.1:1219682-1220528 GCF_000469605.1 Apis dorsata | reverse complement strand
ATAAGTGATGAATGGGAGGGTGATTAATTTTCTTTAAATAAATTTTAATTATTCGTTTGATACGTTTTATTAGAATGTTTCTTTCTCTTTTTTTCTGGGTTTATTGACTGGGGGAAAGGAAGAATTGGGACAATGTAGTTTTTTTTTTTTATTATAGGTTCAAAACAGTTTTAAACTAAATTAGAGTGATATTTTTCTTTTTGTTAATATTACTTGATATTATATATATTTTTAAGTAAGTGATGAATGGGAGGGTGATTAATTTTCTTTAAATAAATTTTAATTATTCGTTTGATATGTTTATTAGAACAGTTTCTTTCCCTTTTTTTCGCTTTATTGACTGAGGAAGGGGAGGAATTGGGACAATGTGGCTTTTTTTCTTTTTATTATAGGTTCAGAACAGTTTTAAACTAAATTAGAATGATATTTTTCTTTTTAATATTACTTGATATTATATATATTTTTAAGTAAGTGATGAATGGGAGGGTGATTAATTTTCTTTAAATAAATTTTAATTATTCGTTTGTTTCGATTGATACGATTATTTGTAAAGAGATTATAAATTTCTCTATAAAAATGAATATCGTCACTGTTTAAATTATATCGTCGATATTGAAATATTGCAATTAATTGAGATCGAATTGAGATTTTTTTTTTTTACTATCTGCCTAGCCGAGGCTTCATCGATTATCGAGCGAAGATAGTCGTGAGAGCGATTATTAAAAAAAATTTGATTATTCGACATTCCTATCGCATACTAACGCATATATTGTCGTGGAGGCATGCGATAAACAGAATCCAATGATATAGTACGAAAAATTTTTTCCAAATATCTCGAAAACCAAA
>NW_006263644.1:1214556-1219565 GCF_000469605.1 Apis dorsata | reverse complement strand
AAAAAAAAAAAAAAAAAAAAAAAAAACAAAAAACAATGCTTTCCACAACATTTTTTCAAATTTTTAAAACTAATCGATAGCTTCATCAACAAAACCATATAACCATATAAACCTGTTAAAACACTCACACCACTCCTCCAACAACTTTTCCCTCAAATATATCGATATATTTCAATCAAACACGTTTACTCATCTCCTATCATCTCAGAACAATAATCATACACGATAATCTACCTTCGCTCCCCACTCTCACTTTCGATTCACTCCTCACTTACGAGTCACCCGGTACGTGAGCGAAGGGAATAAGGTCGATAGAGCGCCCTTAATTTCCTTCTCCCTTCTGTTGTTGTTCCGTGGGCGGGGGAAAGGGTAGGGAAAGAGAGACGGGCCTGGATGGGGGAAAGGACACGTGGGGAGGGGGGAAGGGGCGAAAGGCAGAAAGTTGGCCGGATTCCAAGCCTGTTGAGCGCCACGCCCTGGGGAAAGAAAAGCAAACGAAAAGGGGGATGGACTCTCGGAGGCTGGAAAAATCATCGCTGCGATTCGAGGCAGGTGCCGATCGGCCGACCGCTGTATATATATAGATATACATGTATATATATATGCCTCGGCCAGGCCTCGTCGTGCCTGTTGCATCCTCTGTGCCGAATACTTCCGCCTTTAGGCAAGTCCTTTCCTTCCCATGTAGATGTTATATCCTTTCCTCCTCTGATAAACGGGCCTCGTCATTGATCTTCTTCGACTACGATACACGAGTCTTTTTTTTCTTATTTAAGTTGTTTTGAATAATTATTGGCAGATTATGCGTCAATATATTTCAATAAATTCTTCTCCATTTTTCTCGGATTTCATATTCTGTAGAATAATCTCAATGGAATAGGTATAGATTGAGTTATGAAAATACTTGTGAAAATTCAAAATGTCGATCGAATAAGTATTTTTACAGTTTGGCAGCCAAAGAATATTAATTAATTTAATTTAATTTAATAGTTTAAAAATCACGATGACTCGAAGAATCATCCGATGCTCGAGAAACGTAACTACTTTTTTCGTTAAAGGAAGGCAAATTAGAATGTAATTCCTTTCTTTGATATCGACATACCTCGAAAAAAACTAGTTACAGCTAATGAAGTACAAGAGAGAAAGAAAGAGAGATTTTATTCAAGTCAAAGCGTAGATGTCCTGCTCACAATGAGTTAACAACGAAGAAAGTTATCGCCTTTACTTGCCAAAACCAAGAATTATCGAATATCATCGAATCGAGCAATTTCCCTATCCACCTTAAGATCTCAATCAAAAACAGCAGTATTATTGTACCAGCAGATATTGAAACGAAACTAAAAGAGATCCATTAGATCCTGCTAGAAGATCGGTTTTGATTTGTTCAACAACGAGAAACGCGTGTCGAGGGAGAAGTGTTGAAGAAATTGCGTGGAAATAATTTTTCAATCCGCTGAGAATTAAAGAAAAGAAAGGAAAGGGAACGAAGGAGAGAATAAATGGCGATAATGAACGAATTAATAGGGACGCTTAATTAAGCGATTCGCTGGAGCGCCCTTAAAAATTCATCGTTTCGAGGGTGGAGATAGGATTCGAACCCCCTTATCTCCTCATTTATCGGTTGTCCGCATAACGGATAATAGAACGACGACAAGGCCTGCACACCTACACGAGCTGGCTACACGATAACATCTCGACCCGTCCGTCTGGCGCGGCCACCTCCATTTTATCCGGGTTCCATCGCGTTCGCTGTGGAACGATAAGACTTCCGGTCATTACAAGGATTTCACTGTTTCCAGGAAATCGCCACCCTCCTCCTTCTCTCGATTTTCATCTTTTTTCGTATCCCATTGGACAATCATATCGAATTAATTTTTTAAAATGATAAAATTATTATGTTTCGTCGTAAAATGCGTAGCACTATAATTTTTTCTAATATTTCTAAAGTAACTATATACGTATTTTTGGGAAAGGAAAATCGTACGATTATAAATTATAATCATTGTAGGAGGAAAGTTAATATTTATAAAATAAAATAATAATAAATAAATATGAAGAAGATTGCATGATACAGTTGGAACAAAAATATTTTTTACAGGAATACATAGTAAAAACAAATCTCTTTCTATTCTGAAATCTGAAGTTTTCAAATACTGACAATTAATTGTAATTTTTCTCTGTGTCCAAGATAGTAGGAAATTTAACGGATTGCATCGGTCCCGAGAAACATTCGAAAATCACAGGTTGTGTTATCGTTTCGCGGTTTAATAACGATTTATCGCGGTTTAAATAATGAGCAAGCCTCGCTCGAGTGGGGCAGAAAATGAAAATCGCGCGAATTAAGCGAAAACGGACAAAAAAAAGGAAACGTAACGTCGCGCGCCCCCTCTCCCCTTTTTTACACCCCTCCGAGAATTTATTATGCGTTCGCGTTTCTTCCACGTATTACTCATTTCTCGACGTACGTGTAAGTCGTGAACTGTTATCGATTGAAAAAAAAAAAAAAACTTGAAAAATTTTTCCAGAGAAAATAATTTTATAAATCGATCCTGTACCAGGATAAATATATAGCAAATAAAGAGGCGATAAACGTATCGAGGAATAATACGGGATGTGAATATGAATCGAAATAATGGGGACGAAAGAGAACACAGAAGAAAATATAGAATAGGAAAGAGAAAGAAAAGAAAGGATATTTTATTTTTACACGAAAAATTAATTTATCTCTAAAGGGAGAAACAAACTTTGAGAAAAGTAATTGACGTACTCGACTTGACGTAATTTCACGATGAAGAGAGAATGGAAAAATTAATAATAATAATAATGGAATAAAAAGGAATACGAGAATAACCGTGTTGCGTCGTTTGATCAAACGAAGGGAAAAGGGAAATTATCGCGATTTCGATCGAAGAGGGGAGGTTGATAAATTCAAGGAAAATTGTTTCACCCGATGGAGAACCGCTCGAGGTTTCAATAAACCGTTTTAATTAGTGATTCACGGTTATTCCTTAGAGTTAAATTGGACAATCTTATTTATGAGGAACACGGATTCCTGGTGAGGACGCCGCCGTTTAAACGAACCTTGTCGCGTGATATTAACAGGAGGCCAAGTTAGGGGCCGTGAAACGAAGGGGTAGCAATTGTATACTGTGCTCGACTCTGGTCAAGAAACGAAACGTGTTTCGACGAAACTTCGTTGCCCAGAAATTCGGCAAATATCGTCTCGATTTCGAAGGAGAATCGCCCCTCGTGTTTCGAAATTGAAATCTGACGTGGCTTGTCCGTATTCGAAGGGATATTTGAAGAAGTTGATGAGAATTGAGAAAAATTGGTCAATCGTAAGGATAATTATTGCTCCTTCGATATTTTTTTATCTATTTTTTAATATCGTTAAATCTCGAAAGAAACGAAGGAGAATTAATCTGGTTAAACTTAATAAAAATTAATCTATTTTTAATATGGTTAAATCTCGAAAAGAAGAGGGAGAGAATTTAATCTGGTTTAAGTTGTTTCTCCAATGGAGCAATGGTTTATTCCATTTGTCCTTTTTACACGATCTATCGTGTCCTCTATTCGTCCAGATTGGTTCGTTCCACTCTGTCTGACCGCGACTGAGTTATTCTACTTGCCTAGCTCCCATTCTGCTCTGGCTCGCTCTATTTTTTTCCATCTGTTCTACTCGCTTTCTGCTATTTATCCAACAATAAACGAAACATCATTAAACGCAACATTATTTGTATTATTATATAAAAATCGGAAGAAGCTCGTCAAGGATAATTTGGGGCAGGATTTTCGAGAAAAAAGAAAAAAGAATCGTATTTCGGTGCACATTTTTCAGCTCAGAGGGGGAGGAACAAGGGAAAATAAATGTGGATCCGGGGCGAGACTAAATAAGAAAAATTCAGCGGGATTAATTTCAAAGAAACGGACAGGGGAAAGGCGCTGGACAAAGTGCAAACTACTCCACAAACCTCGGTAACCATCCTTACAAACTCGACACCTTAACCCACGACCGCAACCACGGGCACAGAAAAACTGCTTAACAAACCGAAAACTGCTCGCTGTCAGTTCCAAGCCTACGACAAAACTTGATCCAAAAAAAAAAAAAAAAGGAAAAGAAGAAGAAGAAGTTGTATAACCTTCACACTTCCAAGATCACATTCGATAGGATCCTTAACTCCTCTTAATTTATCGAATAGGTTAATACAATGTAAAGGAAAGTTTTGAGATTCGAATTACGAATCTTCCTTGCATTTATCTTTTACGATGAACGTTTCTTTTAAATTTGTAAAAAAGAAAAAGTATATACATAAATTGAGTCAATCTTTTTCTATATTGTTCAACAAGCGTATTCACGAATGGGTATATTATCATTTTGCGAATTACAAAGAATTATTATAATTGAAAAAATTATATGAAGATTCGTTTCATCCCGTAGAAAATATTATTTTAAATTAAACGAGGGAATATCAAGGGAAACAATAATAACAAAAAAGATAAGAAACGAATACATAACAAGAGGAGAATAACTCTCGAATCAACAACAAGAATTAACTCCATCTTATCACTGAAAATATCTCATCCCTTCCCTACCTTAAAATCAACGAATAACGATATCAAAAAACAGATCCTGAAAAAGGATAAACATTAATAATTTAATAAAACGAAATAATAAGACAAATACCACAAAAATCTTGAATCTTGAATCAAGAAAAGAATATTTAACTCGAACCAAGAAAAGGACATTCATATCTCCTTCCTTCTCAAATCAACAACGAATAACCGTAATACAGAGAAAACAACTCCTGAACAAAAAAGATATATGAATCGACAAAATAATAAAACAAATAAAAAAGATAAATTAAGATAAAAAGGTAAAATAAATTAATTATATAGACAAATAACGCAAACACGAATAATCCTGAAGAAAGAAAAACGATAAAGACTGAAGATCGACATTCGATCAACTCGATCTTCGATCGGTTGCCATTTCGGTTACGCGGAGCCGA
>NW_006263644.1:1214221-1214462 GCF_000469605.1 Apis dorsata | reverse complement strand
GGGACGAGGCGAGCAACGCGTGCGAGGAGAGAGAGCGCGCCTCGGTTCCGGCGCGCAACGGTGGCCAAGATCAATAGACGGGCCACGAGCCATCATCCCAGGCGACATAGAACCCGCTGGTTTTGATCTCTCGCGCAAGCGTCGTTCCTCCGCACGCTACGCTAATAACGGCCACGCTATAATGATAACGTCATCGGCGAGATCCCGACCCGGTCGGGTGTGGGGTGGAGGGAGGGGGAGG
>NW_006263644.1:1206877-1214042 GCF_000469605.1 Apis dorsata | reverse complement strand
TCTCTCTCTCTCTCTCTCTCTCTCTCTCTCTTTCTCTCTTTTTCTTTCTCTTTCTCTCCCTCTCTCTCTCTTTTTCTTTTTCTTTCTCTTTCTCTCCCTCTCTCTCTCTCTCTTTCTTTCTCTCTCTCAGATGGATTTCGAATTCGAGAAACAATGTTGAGACTCGAATCTGTAATTTTTCCCATAAATTCTCAAAGAAATGGATGAAGAATCGCAGTGGAGGGACGGTTCCTGTCGAAAGAAGAGGAGAGATAATAATACTTTCTGAGTATGAGCAGTGGATGAGCAAGAAAGAAGCGTGTTCGAAGTCGGGATCGAATAGATCGGAAACTCGATCGACACCAGTTCAAATGGAAATTTTCCAAAAAAACAATTTTGAATATTCTTACTTGCACATAAAATAATATCATTACTTTAGTTTTGATCGTATGCACTTATATTGAACGAGAAAAGAATTATGAGAGATTGGATTTATTTCTAATATTCGATCCGTGTATCGGTACTTCTTAGATTATAACGACAAATGCAACGAGTTTTTCGCGTTTGACTTGGATCTATAAGTACATATTGAACTTGATTCTATTACCGGGGATGGTGATCCCCCGTTGGTGACCGAGGATTGTAGATCTCGAGAGGAGAGGGGAGGGGAGGGGGTGGTCGAATGCGGAGGGTTTACCGATACGTTCGATCGGCCGCGTTAATTTGATTTAGTAATTCGGTTTGTTTGTGAGGCGCACGGGTGATTTGGGACGGCCGTGTGTGTGTGTGTGTGTGTGTGTGTAGGATGCTGTTCGGTGATTTAAAGGGTTAAAGGAGCAATCAGTGGGGAAAAAAACAGTGTTGTTTTTTTTTTTATTCGCGTATTGTCCCGGAAAATTATTTTTAATTCATCTCTCTTATCTCCCCTCCCTCAATTATCCGAATTATTTGATTTATTCGTTCGTTACGTTGAAAGAAATGTAAGAGTTTTGTCGTTTGATTATTTTTGTTTGTAATTATTATACGATGTTTCTATGTAGATAGAGCGAATGTTTTGGAGAGTTTGCGGAAATTGTTTGAAAATTTTTTTTCTCTCTTTTCACCCTTTTGTCTCTTTAATTAGGTGAAATTTGTTTGTAATTATCTTGGACATTATATAGGATATATATACATGGATTTTGTAATTTTAAAGGATACGCGAAACAGGGGAGGGAGATGAAACTTAAATAAAAACGAAGATTGGAATAAAATTTTGCAATAATTATTGTAATTCGTTTGTATGTTTTCTCGTCTAACGAACGCTTTTGTTCCCACTGTAGTAAAAAATATTTGCGTATTTCAATAGAATTTATTCTGATTTATTTTGCGATTTTTCAAAGAAGATACGATATTATTGCACAATAATCACGAGGATTTGAAATGTTCTCGATCGCGTCATAACAATAGAGAAGTAGAAATAATACAAGAAACTTGGAGTGCTTACTTTGAATAAGTAATAAAATGGATTTCAATTATTCGTTCGTAGAACGCTAGGACCAAAGAGTAAAGAAAAGAAAAAAAAAGATTTAAAGATAACTTTGGATAAATAAATATTCATCCCTTCGATATCACTGCGAATTATGCCCGGAACGAAAATACATTATTATTGCAAAAATAAATTGTATATCTTTAAAAATAAATAATCCTTTATAATAATGAACGAGAGATATTACGTATAAATAAATCACTCGTTTTAATATCGAGGCTATCAAGCAGGCAGTCAAATTAATCCGAATCAAATTTATTTTCACGATTTATTAAAAGACTTCTGTTCCCCTGTTCGTAATATTAAATATTTCGATAAATTATTTGTGTACAATGCATACAATATCATCAATAATTTAATATTTAATGAATAAAACAAATTCTCTACAAATATTATTTGCATATATCTGAAATCTACACAGCAACCAATCCATCTAAATATTTAAATGTAAATAGGATAGCAACGCGTATACAATAACCCCTATAGTGTACGGAACAAAAAGTATCTGTAGTGCTCTTGTTCATAATTATAAATATACATATATGTAACCACACAGCTATTACGAGAACAAAAGAATCGTGAAACCTTTATTACAATTATCCCCGTTTTAATCTTTAAAACGAGTTCAATGACCTGAATTAAAAAAATGTCGATCCCTCAACGTCAACATTACAACAGATGTATTGAAAGTAGTAAGCGTTTAAAACCAGTCGGACAAGAAATCAGAAACGGATCACTGATCTCGTCGAAAGTTTCCTTGTAATTCGACGGTGAAGAGAAAAACGTGAAAAAAAAAAAAGAATCGAAGAAACTCTCACCCCCTTTCATCCAAAATTATAGAAAACTCTTTTTTTTATCGTTTACCAATTTTACCAAATAAAATCACAATCAGATCGATTTTTTTTTTCCTTCAATTTCAACTGATGTAAAGTGACGAAAGTAAACGGGCACGAATTGGTTACTTCATGAGAATTCTGAGGTCGTGCGGGTTTTAGAGGGAATAGGGTGGTTATAATCGAAACAACTGTACCCAAGTTGGCCCATTAAAGGGGTTGAAAATACCGCGTGAGTCTGACCCGCTCTCTCGATATCCTTTACTTTTTCATGTAACCAAAGAAAACCCCCAACAATTTAATTTAAAACGCTGAATAATAATTGTATCCCCTTGAAAATTATCGAAAATTATCGATCGATTTCACTAAGAGCGGAGAATATAAAAATATAATGACATTTTTCACGGATAAACGCCGTATTCCGTTTAATTTGATTACTGTCTCGATCCTTTCTCGTGATCCTCGTGGCGAGATTTTAATTTGGCGCGCGCGACGAGAGACACCACGCATGGATACGCGCACGGTTGTTATTAACCGAAATAAACGAACGAAAACAACGTTAATATCAGCACACGCGGTACGTGGATAAATATCAGACACTGGTTAACGCGCTTTGAACGCGCGTTTTCCATATATATATATATATATATATATACACCTACCACCGACATGATTACACCGTAACACACGTTGCACTTTTTCACGCCACCCCTACCGGAAGATAAATCCTGTCGCAGTGTCACGAGCTGTTCCAGATCGCGAACGAAATCACACTCTGTATGCAAATAACATTGTTAGAAAACAAATACCAGAATATATATATATATATTTCAGAGGAAGGGGAAAATTATTCCCTGTGTGAATTATATCGTAACTTCCTTTGTGAAGATACTCCATTGCCTAAATAATGAGAGGTTAATAAGGGAGATTTTTTTTCAAATTATTCCATACACTTTTGAATAAAATAATTTTTTTATTGTAAAATTAGGGATACTTGTTTAAAAGAAATATTTTTAATCTATAAAGCTAGAATAGAATAAAATTTCTAAAAGATACGTTATTTATTATTTATATTTCGAGATTGTTGTATACGTTCGTATAATTTCAAATTAAATACTATCTCTCATTGTTAAAGAAAATCTGTTTATCCAAAGAATATTTGGATAACGGAGATTCTATATTTATGTCCAATTAAATAAAAGAAAAAATATATACAACATACAGAATTACACGCGTTTGCCGATAGGTTCAACGAGAGACAGAGACGGATACACACGACGAGTCACAGGGAGGAGTGAAATAGAGAGATAGATTTGCACGTGTCGCTTTGTGATGAATGTCGGAACGGAAGCGTAGAATTGCAAAACGAGAATTCGAGCAGGAGGGGCATGCTCCAGAGATATACATAGGCTGTAGTGTCTTGAATTAACGAATCGAGGATGAATTATTTCTCGAAATTTTTCGTTTAAAGGTCGTCCAACTATGCTTGATCAGCACCAGATCAGCATCGACGTATTCACAGTCCATTTAACAGCGTTGCAACGTTCCACGTAATAGGAGGCTACAACTGCAGCTATTGTTGGTGGATGAAACAAGATCAAATTGTTGCCGATAATTTTGATTTTTAAGGGACGTAAGATTGACTATTTTATTGATTTCACGCGTGAACACGTATATTGTATCGTTCGATTTTGGAAAAATCGTATCAAAATCCTTCGTTTTTCGCGTGATTTGTATAATGGAAAAGTGGTAGTTTTCGAATTAATTCTATTAATTTTTCGTGATCCATTTCGTTCGTCACCAATGAACCGCTTATTTATCAAATACACGAGTAATATATATATATATATATGAAAATATTTTGGTTCGATATCGAGGCGATAAGGCGATATCGATGCTATATTTTGTTAAATGGGCGCACTCTCTCATTAAAATACGCGTAATTAATACGAATATACGTCGATTAATTGCGGCGCTGTCAAATGGACGACGACCTTTAAGGTTTAAACTCGATCAGCATCGACATATTCATATTAATTACACGTGTTTAAACGGAATATGCCCATTTAATGGCAACGGCTGAGCATCGATACACAGTATCGTTTCACCATTAACCTGAACATTTCACCGATTAAACCAATTGTTTATACATTTCCATCTTGTTCCAAAATATGAAATTTGATTATATCCTTTTTAATTTCATTTTCTCGATCCTCGCTCAAAAATATTCGAAAGAAAACATCGTCAATTTACCAATATACGTCATACGTTGTTAACTCCTCTAATTCCAATCAACGGAAAAAATAGAAATGAATTTGTTTCCTTAATCACTCGTTTTTTCGAGAAAACATTTGACAAAGATCGTGAAACGATCTCCACGCGACTTCTTCCAATTTACACGAGATGTTCCACGATCGTGTTCCAAGACGCCGTCGCGCACCACCGCCGTGTGACACTGCCTTTCCCCTTCTTTTAATTAAACGTTAGTCTCTTAATTAGAGGCGGTATTTTATATTTGATACCTCCGCTCCGTCTCTGCTTCTCAACGGACGACAAAAGGTGCAGACGTCGCTTAATTAGAAATCTCTCCCTCTCTCTCTCTCTATATATATATATAATACTTTCAAGTTAATCGGCGATGAAATAACGAGACGGTCAACTCGGTCATCCCCCATCTTTTTTATTTAAAAAATTCAAACGAAAGTTTCCACCCCCGCGAATATTGAAAATTTTTACCAAAAGAAGAAAACGAAGATTTTGCGAAAGAAACGAGGGGAAGCATAACTCGAATGCTTTAAATGGGACGTAAGCATCCTGGACACGCGGCTTATTATATATTAATTAACATCTTAACGCGTTAAGAAGGAATAACCCGTTCGATTCCTGTCGAATTCGTTCGAACGGGGATTGGAGGAGAGGGGGTGATCGATCGAGCTTTACATTTCGATAAGCGGCGGATCTTTATTTCGAATAAAATCCAATTTTCCAAGCTTGGTTGAAATAAAGAAATTTATCGAGCCGCGTCCTTAAATATTTTTCCCTCGTTCGTTCGACAATTCCTTTCCTTTCCGCGAGATCAAACAGTGGAAGAATCTTAACCAATCGTCGAATCGGATCCTTTCTCCGTCTACCTCTTCTTCTTACTCCTTCCAATTCCTTCTCGTAGCATCTCAGGAAACGAGGCTGGCATCGAAGGAAAGGGAGAGGTTCCGATCGAAGGGGGGTGAGTCCTCCTGCGAATTCGATGAATCGAGGAATTTACCGAGGGTGCCCCCGCCGGGACACTCGAGGATTATTTTCATCCCCCGGAAATTCGACTGCGAGCTCCTTCTTCCCTTCCTTCTCTCTCTCTCTCTCTCTCTCTCTCTCTCTCTTTTTACAACCGCCATCCCCCAAGATCGCAATTATATTCGAAGTCGACCCGCCGCCACGGGTAAATATGTACCGAGAAGTGAGGGTAGACAAAAGCGTTTCCCTCCCCCTCCCCGCTCATAATCCGCGTTTATGAAAGAGAAACAAAGCGATGAAAGAAATTAAAGTAGACTTCGGTGGATGGAAAAGAACCTTTGGGGAGGGGGAGGGGAAATTAGACCGACCGCTCCTTAGAAAATATCATAATAGCGTCGCTGACCGAGTGGCTCGATCGAGAGAGAGAGAGTTGGAAGGAAATTCTTTACACGGATTACTTTAGTCGAGTTGAACACTTGCGTGTGCTCCATAATTTAATTCACGATCGAGATCGGACATCAAAAGGCGAAATGATCGAGAGTTTAAAGATTCGTCAATATTTATATATATATATAAGCAATGGAGACCTTTGCAAAGATACTTTGGAATATACATCTCTGGAACGGTTGATCAATCCGTTTCGAGAATGGCCATCGAACGGAAAAATTCGATTACGCGCGTGTCAAACGCAATATTTGTAACGGTTGTGGCGGCTCGTGCTTGTCCATCCAGCTTTCTTTGTCCATACAAATGTATGGAATATTCGCGACCGATAGAGCTAGTTGTCGAATCCGAATTTCAGGGATTTTTCGTCGCTTGCGAGCCTGTTGTGTTATTTTTAAACGATTTCCACGAGTTTTGGAAAATCTGTTCGCGGAACGAATGGTCAATTATAGTCGCGCGCTTGTTCGATAGATGATCGAATGCGCGTAAAGAACGAATAGAATAAAAGGTGCCCGATCAATCGTTGATTATTCTACTTACACGTAGAATACGATTCTTCTCAATTGCACGTATCCAATTAATTGTCTATTATTCACCGGTCGTTCCAATTCGATAAGCCATTATCCCAATCCGTATATTGGGAATTAGCCAAATTCCACTTCATAAATTTTCAAATTTGATTCTCTCGAAAAAACGAAACCTCCATAACGCGATTCCGATTATTCACGATTTCGATCATTCCGCGTAAATACCTCGATATTAGAATAAATCGACCAAAATTAAATTCAAAAAATCAACTTTTTGATCAAACTTTTCCAATTCTTCGTTTATAAAAATATATTCTCCTTAAGAAAATTCGAATCGAAAACCCGAGTAAAAAAAAAGAATAAATTTTCTATCCGTTCTCCAAGCGAGGAATAAACGCGAAACAGAGGGGATAGGAGGGGATAGGGCCCTTGAAAAGGTATTCCCGTTTTCGATGGGATGGACGGATCGATCGATCCCGCCGATATGCAACGAAGATTCGACAATGGGTTCTCGAGTTACCGCGAAATGCCACCGTTAAACCGTCGAACGAACTTTTGCGCGGGCAACCGAGCTCGAGGACCGTAATATCGACTCTTGTTCCCTGCCCCGTCCCTGTCCCCTTTCCACC
>NW_006263644.1:1199388-1206809 GCF_000469605.1 Apis dorsata | reverse complement strand
CTCTCTCTCTCTCTCTCTCTCTCTCGTTCGCGGCTCACTTCCTGCATCATTCAGCCGTGCGAATGCACCGGGCGAAACCTTGCGCTCGGTTAATTCGCGAACACTACCGACACTGCCCCCACCCCTCCGCCCTAAAACCGGTCGAAACGAGATTCTTGTTGACCGGACCGTCCACGTCGTTATTTGCGGCGTCCTCTCCTTTGTAATCAATTGAGAGGCATGGAAAAGTGTCCCTCAAAGCTTGAGCGCACTCTATCGAGCCTCGTGCACACATAGACGCGCGTTTCACCCCTCGATGGATCTCTCTAAACAGTAACCGTGATGCTTTCTCGCGTGTTTTCCGTGTGTCTAGGCGCAGGAAGATGTTATTGGTGGTACGTAGAATTCGTAATGAAAAATATACTCGCGTTCTCGAGTCGAAAGAATTTGAGATTTGTATTTGCTATTTTAATTCGCTTTAATGATCGTATAATGGAAGATTCATTTCTTTAAGATTAATCCATCGATACGTGCCAATACGTCGAAAAGATAAAAAGGGGATTGACGAGTCAATCCCTTCCCGAGAAAAAAAATCGATGGGTTACTGTTTAGGGTGTAAAGGGTCACGTGGTTTGTCGCAGCGTTCCCTCCGCTTCCCTATTTCTCCATTTTTACGAACTGTGTATACTGTTGGAAACTTTGGGGAGGGGGTTGGGGAGGAGGGAGAAGGTGGAAATCCAACGCCGCCCCGAAAATTCAGACCGCGTTAGACTTGATGCACGTACCCGTGGAATCCAAACACCGGATCTTGAGGCAACATCCCGTGTTGTCGCATCCCGTTTCCCAACCGCGCTCTCTGCGGTGGAAAAAAAAAAGAAAAAAAAAGGCCAATAAAACTTCCCCGCGTACACGTCCCCGCGTTTTATCCCACCACCGTGTCCCCATTGTTCGCGCAAGGAACAAAACCAGAACTACATCAACGATATCCCTTTGAAATCTAAAAATATACACCGAGGGCGAGGAGAGGGGAAAAGAAGAAAAAAAGAAAGAAACCTCCCCCCGTGAATCTCCTCCCCCTCGATTTTCGATCCTTCGATAGAAGAACGAACGAAAAATTAATTCGATCGATCGATCGATGGATCGTAGAGAAGAAAAAATAGTTGCACGAAAAAAGAAAAAAAGGAACGCGCGTTGCGGGCGATCGAAGGGAAAAAGAGAGAGGGGGGAAAAAAATATATGGAAAAAGCTTTCGACGAAACAGCCGCAAGGATAGGCTTTTCACGAGCAATTGAATCGAAAGGTTCGGATACCTGACGGTTTGAGTACGCAGGTGTGCACGCGCAGACGCGCGTTTACACTGCGTATCCAATGTTTATCCCGACGAGGGGGGAAAGAAAGGAAAAGAGACGGTTCCGGAATCACGGATGGAAATTTTCGAGAATGATTGCTCGAAGCATCGAATATAACTATAATAATACTTCGTTGCATAAAAATACAAATAAATATCATACTTTCTCTCCAGAGTGGCTCCACGATGGAGAAAAATATTGAAATCGGGATATATATGTGATATCGAAAACTGTGAGCGCAAATGCATGAGAAATAAAAATTTTTGACAGATAAATATAGCGATATCTCTAGGAAAACGGGGGTGGACGCGAGCTTCGGGTCCCTCAATTATATTATGCTCGATTGGCCGACAGCCGATGTGTCAGCCGAGGATTTTCTTCGACCGTGGGCGTCCATACGTGCATCCACACGTATGCATCCACTTTTGTCACACCACGTATTTCGTCTTTGTGACGTAAAACGCTGCTGCCGCTGTTGCTGGCGATACACACGCTGAATGAACCCCCGGACAAGCCACGTCCTCCCGGAGAGAACAGAAATGGAAAGTTCAAGATTAAACGCGGAACGGGTTTCTTTGTTAGAGGAACGAGGGGCACCCGAGTTTCAATGCTCGCTACCAATTTTTTCAAGGGATGGAAATTTTTCTTGCACAACGGTGACAAAAGTACTAGCAGTATATACATTCATGTATATACATGAATATCAGGTTGTTGAACGACGAGTTCTTCGAAAATTTCGACTCGATAAATTCCGTGAATAACATAACCATTCCAGTTTCGTTCGTTCGCACGACCAATCAAGAATCGAGGGATAAGAAATCCGAATAATCAGTAGCACGATCCGAGCAAGTAAGTTTCCCTTTTCGGGCGAATCAGGCTTGGATCAAAGGGATCAAACGGGAGAAAGAAGGAGAGAAAGGTAAAGGAATAAGAGGTGGGAAAGCATCCTCGGCGGTTTTTCTCGAAGTAGGGGACGAAGTAGCGGTAGGCAGATACCGGGAGGGCTAATCAGGGGCGAAAGAGTAAGGACGAGGGAGGCAGGTGAGCGGGCGGGGAGGCGGCAGGTAGGCAGGGAAGCAGGAAGAGGAGGAAGGAAGTGCGCTTGCGCGGTGGTACGGCCGGGCTAGACGCGAGAGCCGCCACTCCCGAGCGCGTAGCGGTGTAGCGCGGGTGCTGACCGAGTGTCCCCGTGAGAGAAGAGCGAGCGAGCGAGCGAGCGAGAGAACGAGACCGTAGAGAGTGTGGAGAGAGAGAGAGAGAGAGAGAGAGGGAGAAGAGAAGAGAAGAGAGAAGAATGTCCATCGTCGAAGGAAGGATCGGCAGGAAGCGGAGCCCGCGGCAGGACATCATCGACGATCATCAGGCGGCTCCGTGCTTGTAGGACGCACCGAAAAAGGAGGAAAGAGAGAGAGAGAGAGAGAGAGGTGTTCTCCTCGAAGAGGATCTCGTTCTCCCTCCTCCACCGCGTTTCCCTGTGTGTTTCTCGACCCGACGCAACGATTCCCCACGATATTTCTTCCTCCCTTCCTGCATCCCTCCCTTCCTTCCTGTATCCAGGTGAGGAAAAGATCGGGAACGGCCGTCTCGTCTCGTCTCGTCTCTTGCGAAAGAGAAAAAGAAGAGTCTCTCTGTTTGAGAGAGGAACAGTGTCGCGGAACAGTGTCGAGATCGCGACGGAATCAAGTGCGTAGTAATAATAATCTCTCTCGCTGCGAAACAAAATAACCTCTCTCTCCGTCCAGAGAACGGAGATAGAGGGATTACGGTTGTTGTTAACGGCAGTTGTGGAAATCGAATCGATGGGGTGGGGGGATTGTACGCGTGTAAAGTCGAACCAGCGAAGATAAACGAGGAACGTTGAAGGTGACATCAAACGATAAATATTCGCCGTGGTATTCCGGCCGTGGTCGTGGCTTCGAGGCCGAAAAAAGAGAGAGAGAAAGAGAGGGAGAGATTACAGCAAAGAATTACAGTGAAGGAGGGAAGAGGAAAGATCTCGTCGTTCGTTGTGATATCTGATCGCGAGTGATAAAGCCGAGAGAAGGAGCCGGGGTCTCTCGAGGCTCGGCCGCGAGGAAGAGATCGTGTGAGGTGATTCGAGCGGCGATATATATATACACACACACACACATACATATATATATATACAGTGTTTCAAACGCGAGTGTGAGTGAGAAGAAGAGACATTTTCTGGGTGAAAATTTTCAACGATACGTATCCGACTTTACTTTAGGCGGACCCGATTCAAAGGAGGAGGAAGAAGAAGAAGAAGAAGAAAAAAGTGAGGAAGAGAAGAAGCGAGAAAGAGAAGNGCCCGCCACGCATCGTGCCCCGTTCGCGCAAGCCGCGTAAGTACACAAATTCTTTCCAAAACCCACCGCGTGTAAAATAAATCAAAGATTGTCCCAAACTTTTCTTCGATGGTATAAGTAAGACACGATACGCAGAGATGGATTAAAATAGAGCGAATATTACCAGCGCGGAAGAGAACGATGATTTAGGCTTCGACCTTTCGGCCGAAAGGGACGCGCGTTTCGCGACGGTGGAAACGTGGTTGTAGCCAGCCGGCCGCGTATCCTCGAATCGATACGCTCGGTTTCCACTTGTCCCTTTGAAGTTTGCCTGCGTGGGATCGGTGTGTCGCACCGTGTGAGTCGATGCACGATGACGATCGGCGAGACGAAACTCTGTTCGAATAATTATTCTCTCTCTCTCTCTCTCTTTCTCCTTGATGCAGCACCCTATCCTCGTCGCACCGTGACCTCGAACGGAGTCGAAGTTAATCGACGAAGCCTAATGTGCCTGGAATACCACGCCGCCAATCGATAGGCTTGCAGCTGATTCCACGCCGCGGCTGCCTAGGTGCAAGGATTTAATTAATGATCCATAATCCTATATCTCGATTACGTGTTTCGCCTGCGGTGAGCCGTGTGCATGCGGCACACTGTGCCGGGCCACGCGAAATTGGTCGATAAACGGATATAATGGGGGTAGGGAAGGGGGGGGGGGGATAGAAGGGGAGAGGAGAAAAAAAGGGAAATATACGCGCGTCTCGTTTAAAGGCCGACACGATCATCGAATATACGATATCCCACGTGCTATCCTGTGTGCTATCCGCGAGACACGAGACACATCTCTATCTTTGACGATTTGGAAGATTTGCGAGGGGTCTGGGGTCCGTGATTGCATGTAAATGAGTGGAAACATGCATGCGCGGGCTCTTTCAAGGATCGCACAATGACGACGCCGCCCCCTTCTCCCTGCCCTCCCGCCCTTGTGACTCGAAGACGACGGCGGCGGCGGCGGCGGCCAGGCGTCGTCTCGCGCTTTAATGGAAGCGGCGAGCTCGCTGTTACGTTAAAAAATTCATTCCCCCCAGGAAGAATCGCATCCGATGATCGTTGCAGACGCTCTCCCTAATTGGATCGCGTTAAGTTTTCATCTCTTCGTTGTTGCTGCTAGGTACTACTGTTACGATTTCAACGAGAAAGATTTGTCTTGTTAATTGTTTCCTAATTGGTTTTTCTGGCCTGTTCTCGGTTTCCCTATTTTTTCCTTTCCCCTCCGTTTGAAGGAGTTTTTCCTTTATTTCTTCCTTCTTTTCTTTTTTTTTTTTTTTTATTAATGGAAAGCGCGTCAGAGTGTTTTGAAGAAAATATATATATATATATATATATTCGTTTTCGTTGATTTTAGTGATATTATTTTTCAAATAAACACTTGGATCGGATTTTCGATACAAAAGAGAGAATGGATTAGGATTAATCGTTAAAGGGGAAAAGGTTTCATTTTTCTTTTCGTTCACAATACCGTATGTCATATAATACGAAATTATCTATCGGTCTTACTTAAAGTTTATAGACGTTTGTAGCAATTGATTTATTGCTACTTTGTCTCTGCTATAAATACACACGTCGATATATCAATCACTAACGATTCCATCGTTATTTTTAAAGAAATTATCTTCTCCCTCATTTCCTTCGATTTTTCCATTAATAATGTTTCCAAATTTCGAGTCTTAACGATCGAGAATACATACGAAATAATACTTCGTAACGCATCCAAATTTTTCCCTGTAAAACCAGATTTGATTCTAACTTCTCCAATAATTCCTTCGATTTTTCCATTGATAATGTTTCCAAATTTCGAGTCTTAACGATCGAGAATACATACGAAATAATCAACGCATCCAAATTTTTCCCTGTAACACCAGATTTGATTCTAAATTCTCCAATAATTCCTTCGATTTTTCCATTACTAATGTTTCCAAATTTCGCGTCTTAACGATCGAGAATACATACGAAATATTCAATGCATCCAAATTTTTCCCTGTAACACCAGATTTGATTCTAAATTCTCCAATAATTCCTTCGATTTTTCCATTAATACTGTTTCCAAATTTCGAGTCTTAACGATCGAGAATACATACGAAATAATACTTCGTAACGCATCAAAAATTTTCCCTGTAAAACCAGATTTGATTCTCCAATATTTTCTTCTCCATTTTCAAATTATACCTAAACATGCATAATTCAATTCATTTATTTCAAAAAAATATAAAGTCGAACACCGTGGAAAAATCATAAAACCGCGATGCGTCACCAAGATATAACAAAACAATATAATCCATCAGATCAAAGGTGACTGCGAGGACAACGTAGACCGGCTTTATAGCGTTTAATAACCGAATGGAATACACGTTTGGTTAATAAATACGCGAGCGCGCTTGTGTGTGTATGTGTATATACGCACGAAGGCTTACTCGGTACACGGCCCACCACCGTCTCGAGAGTGACAGCGGCATCGCGAGAACAATGGCGGAGCTGAAATTAGTTGTACCGGCTCATCCCTTCTCGCATTAACGCCGCGATCCAGTCGCCTCGTATACACGTAATCCGCAAACGTTTCTGTAACCCGAGCGGCTGATATCGACCGCTATTTTCCGACAATGTTTAACACGTTTACTTATCAACCACCGCCACCACTGACAGCTTAATCGATTCTAATAACAGAGATATTCTTCAAAATGCACCATCATCCAGAGTGACGCGGTCTTTTTATATATATATATACACTCCCTTCTCTCCCTCTTCTCTTCTCCGTATTATCGCGGATTTAATAATTCCCAAGCTAGATTTTCCCTCATTCTTTTAGAGACAATCTTTTAAACGATACTCGATCTTTAATTTATCGAAGAAGGGGGCGGAGTATCGAAATTGGTGCACGTTAAAGGGCAACCAAAGCCTCCTCCCTCGAAAAATCATCGTTTTATCCACCTTATCCAATTACATCGCAATCCCATACACATATATATATATATATACATATACACAACGGTGTGCATCGACTGTTTAGAGGAAATCGCATCGACGAAATCCTCCGGAGCCGCCGATATTAACCTTAGCAGGGTTTGGCTCGCAACAAAATTTCGACTCTAATCCAACGGGGAGAGGGGTGGTAGTTAGGTATAGTCGAAGGGATTATCAATATTTACGCTCTTCCGGCGGCGAGCTCGCAGCCGGGTCGTTCCACCTGTTTTCTCCTCGAGGGCCCTGCTGCCTCTCTCTCTCTCTTTCTCTGTAGCCTCCTCCAAACCCCTACGAGTACCAACCGCGGACGGGTTCTGTAGTGTGGTATCGGTGATCGCAGTAGAGCACTCGAGCAAGAGGGTGCTCCCGACGTGGCAGAGCTCCAAATCCTCCTACGCTGTCGTTACCACCTCCCATCCTGGATTCCTGGATTCCACGCGTCCTCCTCCTCCTCCTCTTCTTCTTCTTCTTCTTGGCGAGGGGAGGAGGAGAAACGGCCCTTTTCGGACCCTCTCTTCCCCTCCTTCTCCTTTCTTAACTCAAGTATTATATCTCGTTCTCTTATATCTCTCCTCTTCTTCCCTCTCTTCCCTGGGCTCGATCCAACCATTACCTGGCCGTGGTGGAGCCATAAGGGCGGCGACAGTCCCCGATTGAAACGGGGTGATTCTGAGAACGGGTCCCACGGAATATACGAGGAATACGAGAAACAACGTTCCTCGGCGCGGCGGAGCTTCGGGCGGAGCTAGCGCCGTTTCTTCTTTGTCTTCCTCCCCCGGAGAAC
>NW_006263644.1:1197006-1199264 GCF_000469605.1 Apis dorsata | reverse complement strand
CCCCGGGGCCTTTCAGCCTTTCTCCCTTCTTTCTTTCTTTTTTTTTTTTTTATTAAAGGGAAATCTTTATATGCACGTGATAAATTTATATAGCCGAGTTATAACACGTTAGGACGTACGTGTCGGATTTCGTTTGGAAGAAAAAAGGGAAAGGATTCTCTATCTGTCTTTCTCTCTTATTTGTGATCACGATTCGAGAAACATTTGTTCGATAATTTCGATCGTTATTCACGGAAAAATTGGCAGCAATTTTCACAATTGTTCTATCTTTTTATACAAAACGATTCTCGTACGATTTTTTCGAGAAGAACGATGAGTTTTCGAATCTCGACGAAGCAAAGAATCGTAAGAAAGTAGAAAAGAACTGGATCCAACGTTGGAGTAGAGGCTTCTCGAAGAGAGAGCGCGTATCATCGCGCTGAGGATGTCGTTAGCCGCGTCGCGTCATCCATTTTCCCTTTGGGGAAAGGCGGAAAGGGCGCAGGGCCGACAAGGGATTGGAAACGGCACGATGGATGCGGTGTTTTTGCCGGTGAGGATCCGGTGGAGGGAAACGTCTAGCGCGGAAAACGTGCCAAGTCATTCGGCTCGGCTCTCTGACCCACTTTCTCCGCGGAAGCGTAAAACGCGCGCACTTTGCCACGGCGAAACTGATTTCTCCCCCTCTCCGCGATTCTATACGGTTGCCTCGCCGTTTTTTCTTTCTTTCTTTTTCTTTTTTTTCCTTTTTTCGGTAGACACAATGAACGGACGAAGGAGCACAAGTGGAAAGGGACGCCAATTTCTGTGCAGACTTCTGTGATTCTACGATACCAGCTCGACTCGATGATCGAGGTACTTGTAAACCGGTCGAGCTCACCTCGTTGCGCGCATTTTTCGTTTCTTCTTCTTCTTGTGAATTTTCTCCTGATGTTGCGTTTCCTTTCTTTTGAATTAAGGTTTGCAATTTTGAACAATTGTCCAACGATTTTTTGATTTAGTTTTTGATTATAAGAAAAGGGATGATAGAGAGAGAGTGATATACAAAGTGCAGCATTAATTTTAATAATTTTCTTTATTTCTAGCAAAGCCAGCTTATTCTACTTTACGTTTGAAATCGAATACAATTATATATATTTTATCTTTCTCTCGCTTCCAAGAATCTTCTCGAATCGAGGGAAACGTTTCATCTGAGCGAGGCATTCTTAATTAGCGCACCGTTTAAGAAACACCGTTAAAAACACTTCGAATCCCCTTTCACAGCGTTTACGTGCACGATGGCTCAGCGCAACTCTGCCGCCAAGACTTAATTAACGGCAACAAATAATTATTCGCCCCCGCGAGCGCAAACAATTACGCGCGGCACAACTCGTAAGGGGCAAATTTACCATTTACAATTCTCATCCGGTTTCGAGGAGAAATCCGAAACATTCTTCCTTCTTCGTTGTCAAAAAAATTCGAAGATAAAATATATAGTGAAAATTATCGCGGATTGGAAACGCAGCGCGTGCGAATCTCGAGTAATTAGCCGGGGAAATAATCAGCGGTGGCCGCTATTAATTATCAACGACACTGATGGATTCGATCGCGATATTGCGATAGATGTAAATTTGATAATTCTAGGAGGAGGGGGGGTCTTTAAAACATTTAAAACGTGTACAAACCTCGTTTGAATCACGATTAACCGTTGATCGTTTGAAATAACTAAATGTATGATGGACATCTAATCTACCGATCGAATTAATGAACCGTGATAACTTTGGCGTGTTTTATTAATTGGCCGACACGGGGAAGGGGCAAAGTGACGATGTAAATTAGGATAGAGAAGGGAGGACGTCGTTTTGGAATGAATTAATAGAATGGAAGAAGCACAGAATTTTGGTTCGAATTTTCACGTGTGAATTATTCTAGTGGAGGGGGGAAAAGTTAATGTTTCTTGAGGTTTTCTAAATGTTTGATGTAGTTGTTGCCTTGTTTCTTAAATAATTATGCATTTTCTTTTAAATCGTTTCTTCTAATTGATACGATTTTAAATTTGGAAATAATAGGTTTTTAAATTTTTTTCCCCTGAAAAAGAAGAGTAAAGGTAAAGAGTATAAAACATTTTGCTGTGAATGAAAAGTAGAAATGGAATATATTTGTACTGGCGGGGAACAATTAATTTCGAAATAAATTCAATACTTTTATTCCTTTTTTTAAATAATCCAATATTTGTTGAAAGTTTTTTTTTCTTCGTTTGGAAAAAAAATTCTATCGAAAAAGAATATTAAATTGTAATA
>NW_006263644.1:1195160-1196737 GCF_000469605.1 Apis dorsata | reverse complement strand
AAAAAAAAAAATCTGAAAGTGACGTTAAAAAGCGCAATAAAAAAATATTCTATATATACATCTATGGAACTTTTCAATCTTTTAACCTGCCACCTTTTGAACTTTGACATATTAACACCATCTCCATTTAATTACCAGATAAAAACTCTAAAGAGATAGATGATAAAAGAAACAACGTAATCAACGAAATGGACAATTTTCCAAGAGGACTATGCTTTTCTAAAAATCATTTTAATATCTCTGAAACGCAGCTCAAACACAATATTAAATATAAAATCTCCAAATTTTACCAACTCCTTGACAACTTACATTTCGTGTTATTAGCTACGATTTATTACCAATCGAATTAAAATTTACATAAAATTTCAACTATCTCAATAAAGAAGGAGAAAAATATTTCTCGAATGGAAGAGAAACAACCAAATCCATTTACAACAATTTCCTATCTCAGCCGACAAAAAGAAAAGAAGAAAAACAAATCGAAGAAAGCATTAAAGAAACAAAGAAGTCTCCCAAATTGATTGATATCGAATGATATGGAAATGGCAACAAACGCGAAGAGGGAAGAGGGGGCGTAACGAGAAGAAACGAATGCGGACGACAAACGAATGCATATTTGATAGCGCGCGATTATTAATGCTCGCTTACGAGTGAGATGATTGATGGAGCTTGGTTGGGACGCATGGAGGGCCTTAATGATTTCCTCCCGTAATATACGAGCCGCGATAATCGCGGAATTTCCGTTTGTCTCGATACGATAATACCCCCCCCCCTCTCTCCCTTCATCGAAACGAACCTCCAACGTAACAACCTACGCCGTTTTGATCTTTTTTTTTTTCACCATGAGAACAAGCACGGAGGTGGTGGTGGTGGTGGAGGGCACAATGGAAACATGCTTGCAAATATGTCGGGAACGACCTTCGTGTTGTGCAAGAACCGTTTGAAGAATTAATTAGAAGCGACCAAACGACACTCGCGTCGACTCGCGTTCGTGAAAGGCAACGAGCAACTGAATGCCCCGTTTACAATGCGCGTTATTAACTCTGCCGGCTCTCATTTATTTTCAGCCTCTCTCTGTTAATTATGGTTATAAGACAATGGAGGGGCGAGGAAGGGGGGCAAGAGCAAGCGGATTATAAGCCGTTACGTTTCTGAATATCCCCCCTCGCTTCTTTTTTTTTTTTTTTTTTTATTCTTTATTAATAATAAAGTTTGTTTCTTTCCAGGTTTCCAGATTTAATATCCTATCCCCCCCTCTTGCTAGGTTGAAATAATTTTTAACTTGATTTCGTTTGTTATTTCTTTCTTTTTATTCTCGACGTTTGGATTTATTCGTTCGATACACACGTGTATTACAAAGGGGGTTTTTAATCGAGAGAGAATTTTCCATGAGGTTTGAGATTTATTAGTGTTTTGAATTCTTCAACGAAATATTCGATTTTTCGGTTTTTCGAAAATTTCGAAGAGAATTATTATCATAAAAATAATTCATCTTTTCTGAATGTTCAAAATCGTTATTTTTATCGTACGTTCTTTTAGGAAATTTTCGAAAAAGAAATTAAGATAATTATTCCAAA
>NW_006263644.1:1192950-1195057 GCF_000469605.1 Apis dorsata | reverse complement strand
AAAAAAAAAAAAAGAAATTCACGAGAAGATCAAAAAGAATGGTGAAAACCGATGTTTAACAGAGATGGAAAGAAACATGAGGAATCGAGATCAATGAACGAACCCTCCTAGTTACGTGGAAATCAAATATTCTTCAGTGACTGCAATATCCGGCTGTGCGGTTCAATCTAATCGGGCCCGTAGGTCTGACTACGCGTCGGCCTATACCACTGCCGCCGCAAATTACATATTCGAGGATCTCCAGGAAATCATCGAGCAGAGATCGATGCTAATCGTTCCATCCGATTCGAGCGTAACGTCTTCCCAACTTTATTTAATTATTCGATCCTTCTCTCTCTCTCTCTCTTTCTCTACGCCTTAACGAGGTGTTCGATTTCCATTCGGGGCTGGAAATTTCAACAGGATCGCGACGATCGTGGGAATCAAGGATGATGAGATTTAATTTTAACGATTTCATCAATAATTTTCCTGTATTGAAATTTTTTTATTTTGCCTTTGAATTTATTCGTTTGATATTTTTCTCAAAATTTTTGAATTTAACGGGAGAGAGTCACTTATCAAACAACGGATTTTATTATTATACAAATTAATCTTTCCATCTTCTCAGATATCAAATTATTTATCTGATTAATTAATTAAGTTAAACTCTCTTGTATTTTGTATTGAAAAGAAACGTTAAAGTAATTTCTTCAAAATTAAAATCTCATTGCAAAGTATGAACAATAACGAGTTAAAAACGTAACGAAATAAAATCATGATCGTGGAAAAAGAAGGGAAAGCATTTTTCACAAAGCCATAACGAAATCTCTCGCGCTAATCCCCCTCATCCTACTGCTCTAAAACTTCCGTTTCAGCCTCTCCGCTCCCCCTAAAACTTCCACCCTCTGACAACAACTCTCTCCCACATCTTTTACGACCGCACAACAGTACAAACTATCTCCAAACTTTTCGAAACACGCACTGTTTATCCTGGAGAAGACGAGAAGTCGAGAAGATTCGAGAAGGATTCTTCTTCGCCTCTTCGTGTAAAAATCGAGATACGTACATCTCGAGTTGTTAACGTAAGTAAGGGGATTCCTTCCAAGGATTTTCCTTCGCAAATTCGTCACGAATTTAATAATTTGGGTCGCGTGTCTCTCAACTACTTTCCAATTATTCTTAACTCGATGCGGCTTATTCTTTACCGCATAAGAGGGTGAATCGAGAAAACCCTTTTAATTTACGATGCTCGCTCGTCTTCGAAACAAATGTTTGATTTCGATCGAGTTCTTATCGCGAAAGAATTTGTTGGTAAAAAAACCCATCCTGGATTCTTTCAATTTACGTCCTGCTTTCGAAGATAAATTATTTTTACGTTGATTTAATTCTCATAACAGAAGAGGGTGTATTGGAGGAATTTGTTGTATAATCGCGAAACTTGAATTGCGAATTTGATGATCGAAGACAAATGTTGATTACATTTATATATCAAATTATATTTGGAAGAGTTATTTCTCAGATCGTTGTTCTCGTCACTTCGGTGCAGGAAGTTGATCGAAGAAGAAACAACGCGCAGTTTATTTCTAACTAATTGCGTCGCGACGATGCTTGACGCAAATGTCGTGACACACACAGCGTTCGCTTTTATGTTAATTCGAGTTGCTCGAGGAAAAAGCTAGATTTAATCTTCTATGACGTTAAAAGATTAGAACTTGTGTAAAAATATGAAAGGTTAAAGGCCACCCCCCGTTTCCGACTATCGATAATACGAAATTTCAAAAGTCTTGTCAGACCCCTTTTGAACCCGTTCAAAAAACTACTAAAAAATAAACCCTCGACCTTTCCAAACCCTGTTATCAATCCTAGAAAAAAGAAAAACACCGTATCTCCAAAAATTAAAATCAAGCCTCCTCCGAAAATCGAATCTAACTTAGAGGAATCGATTCCAACTTAGAGGAATCGAGTCGACCGTCTGACCCTGAAGAAACAAAGAAAGAAAGAAAGAAAGAAAGAAAGAAAGAAACTGAACCCTCGACTACGGGGGCACAGCGAGAATCGTTGGAAAAGCAGTGTTCGAGATAAGTACATTGGCGGCAGACGGAACGTGAGTGCATTCGTCGGGAGGGGA
>NW_006263644.1:1189923-1192623 GCF_000469605.1 Apis dorsata | reverse complement strand
AAGAGAGAAAGGTTGGCGGGGGTCGCAGGAGGTCGCAGGAAGGGGGCTGACGGGGGGTGGTCGTGGAGGGTTTCCTCGCGTGCAGCCTTGACATGGGCCAGGAAATCAATGGGACCTCCAACACGAACGCAAACTCGGTCAGTCGAGCCGCGCACACGGCCCATATGCCTTATAATTCGCACGCGGGGATGTTGGGCATAGATCGATCCGATCGGGACAACTCTTCTCCTCCCTTTTTTGATCCTCGCGATTGGAAGGAGATTCGAGGTGAGAATTTTTCTTGGGGCTTTAAAGGGGGAGACTGTTTGTTATACCGATGATGGGTCCGAGATGGGTCGAATCTCTCGATAACTCTGCTGAAAAATTTAGTTGGGAAAAATTCTGCGTCCCTGCGTGAAATGAAAGTTACTTTAACTCGAGTTAGATAGGAGGAAGGAGAGAGACAAGGAGAAATCTATAAATCGAAGTTAAACTTCGCAAGCGGAATTTCTCTTGTTCCCACCTCTGCGACTCGGGAAATTTATACTTATGTTAGAGGAGATCGATCGATCGGACCTCCTCCGTGAATGGTAATTGAATCATGAGAAAAGTGTATTTAAATTTTTCCAACAAATTTCTATACTGTATATTTCATTTCCCCTCTAACTATTGAAAAATAATATTTTTGAATAGAAATTGTTTTTATTGCGTCTTTCAAGTATAATTAAAATTTGGAAGCTTCGAAGCGAAGGATTCGAATTCGTCCGTCTCAGGTCAATTATTACTCGACCCTACCCTTTTCATCGCCGAAATGAAAAGGAAAGAGGTAGGGAAGGAAGAAATTCCAAAATGCTCTCTCTAAATGTCGTTCCCTCTCGGATGGTGGCCTCGATGAAACGTTCGTTATTCGGTACACGCCAGTCGATTATCGGGGATGCCTCGAGTAAAAAAAATGAGTGGGGAGGGTGGGGGAATCGTCGTTGTTCAAGTCGAGGTTCAAGTTTTTCGATGCACGAGGTGATCAGCGTCGATGATGAAATATAATTGGATTTGTTGGGAGGGGAAAAATGGAAAGAAAAAAAAAATGGAATCTTAACGAAAAGAGAAAAAGAGAGAGAGAGAAAATTACCGAGTATATACAACGATTAATAACAGATCGAAGAAAAACGACTTTACAAATGGAAAAAGTAAATGAAAAACTTGACTGTTTGTGTGCTTTTAGTTAGATAACTTAGATAAGATTTTGAATGATGCTCAGAGGGAGGATATATTGTTCGTAATTCGATTCTATCGACGAAGCACGGAAGATTGAATTTCTCTTCTGTTGTGAAAGGGAGGGTGGAGGTTGGAAAAAGAAACGGTTAACGCAGTTATCGGAGAGAGGTAAGCTTGTAATAGATCGATTCGCGAGCACACCTCGCGGTCGAGAGATCTCGATACAATGTCCATTGCAACGCCTGTCGTCCCGATGACGACAGCGATACCGATAGCCGGGAAATGAAACGACGTTTCGAAGGAAACGTCAAACGGTTGAATAAGGACACATTGATCTCGACACAACTTTTCCTTCCAAATCTATTTTCCAACCCCTCCATTTCTCTCGCGTGATTTTTCATTTCACGATCGTTATCATTTTCTTCGCAATCGAGTCAACAATTCTCAACGTAATACCAACTTAAATACAATACGTCGCGATCGTCGATCGAATTATGAATTAACAATTCCGCGAAGGACTGGTTAGCTAACTATCACATAGGCAATCCAAGTTCGAAACCAGTTGTACGATATACGGAACCTTGACGAGAGCTCGGCCAGGGCTGCCAATCAATGGCGAGGACATCACCCTCGGCGACCAACGTCTACGTCCTTGATCGTCCGTTCGCCGCCACTTCTAAAACGACACTTCTTGGCTCCGCAACACCGAGGACAAGCAACTTTTAAAGCCTCTATTTATACCGTATACGTACCTCTCGCCTTTCGTACGTGTATTTCCAACGAGAAAGGATCGCCTCGTGTTCGCTCAAGAGTAGAGTAGTTCACAAACGGGACAGAATCCGTCTCCCTCCTCCCTCAGGTGGAAATTGATTATTCAAAAATGTAAATTCATCTTAAGATACTTTGACATTTAAAGGTGGCCAATCTATTTTTTGTGTATCGTGGAGGAGCTGCATCTTTCAATCGCGCGTTAAAATTTTATAGAGGTACAGGAGGAGAACGGGGGGTTGATTTTTTTTTTCTCGGATCTTCTTCTAGAAATTACCCAACGTGATGATTTTCTTTTTTTTCTTTACAGTATATATACCCATAATCGTAGCATAGAATTTTCATTTTTCCTTCGATTTTTCAATCTTTTTTTCCACGTTTCATCACAAAATATAAATTACAGATAATAAATAACAATTTCAAAGAGAAAATTCAATTCCTAAAAACTTCATCAGAGTTCGTCGACCATCGTCCATTTCTCCAACCAGAATGCCTTCTTTCTCTCCAAAAAAAAAAAATAATTATTTCCGCGCAACACGCCAAAAGATCAGGAACAAAAAAAAAAAAAGATTAATCACGGCGAGAGACATTAGAGTTCCAAAAAAAAAAAAAAAAAAAAAAACGGCGTCCACGAACTGAAAAGTAGGAGAACTATGGACTCTTTATCTCTCTCTCTCTCTCCCTCCCTCTTTCTCTTTTTTTTTTCTCAATCCAGCATAGCAATAGGATCAGAAGCAG
>NW_006263644.1:1186620-1189654 GCF_000469605.1 Apis dorsata | reverse complement strand
CACTTACACGCGAGATGGTGCGCGCGTGTGCGTGTAGCAGTGGCATTCGGCCGCCGTAATGTGTGCGCCCGAGTACGAGTGTAATAAAAGAGCTTTCTGGGTCGCATTAAGGTAATGCTTCCATGGCTAGGCGCGAGCGAGGCCCAGCTGAAAGTTAGGCGAAATGGTGGAACAACGAGAGACTTTTCGGCGGTATCAAAAGGCCAAGTCGCGCGATTTTTCTCTCCTTGGCCACCACCTCTCTTATTCCCTTCGTTTGAAAATACTTCAGCGAGCCAGACACATGTATCATCTCGTTCTATGCATACTGGTAATTAGGGATGAGGTGGTTCCATCAAAATCAGTCGAATGCGTCCGGCCTTTTCGAAATAAAACTTTATGCGAGGAAAATACGAAAAATTTGAAAGTATCATTCGTATTTTTGTGATTCTAGTGTTAAACGAAATTTGGAAATTTTGTAAATATTTTTAGAAAAAAGTATTTTATTTGAAAATGAAATTATTCGCGAATAATACGAGTATATTTCATTCTGATGTAATCTTTCTTGATTGATGATGAACGATTCGTTCATCGTTGGTTAATTTTTTGAAAACTATATTCTCAAAAAAATATTTAATTTACTTAACCATCTCTTAATAAATCGTTCAATAATTTGAACGAGCACAGAGCATTTGAGATAGTAGAATTACCAGTTTTCAAACATCTCCTGAATATTTCATGAAACGATAAAAAAAAAGAGAACAAATAATAGAACAAACTCCGATAAATTTCATCCGATAACTGTCCGTCCGGCGACCGTTTGAAAGATTAAAACTTGAAATCGTTGTTCGAAATCGTTTGCACTACGAAATACAGATGGGATCTGTCGAAGAAGAAGATGGATACCGTTGGGCAAAGAAAGAATTCCACAAACCGATCCGTTAATTAATCGAAAGCCAATAACTCGGTTGATAAATTATGATCTATCTTATCGACCCGCTCCACTACTCCGCTATCTCTTTCACTCCTCGCGATTCACCCCTCAACCCTGATCAGGGCTACGATAAATATAATAACGAAGCAATGCAACGTCGAAAACGTCATTGACTACGCGATGCCTCGCGGAATCGATCGCCCCTGTGTCAGGGCCACAGTCGTTTCATTTACTTATAGAAAGGCTTGCCTCGCCGTTCTCACCGTCTTCGTTAATGAAGTAACAATGACCACCCGGTGTTTCACGACGGTGGTCGATCGGCGGGACACACACCTCGCGTTTCACATCCTCCTCCATTCAACCAGACGTTACGTGTTACGTTAAATTTCATTCAAACACAGACTTTCTTCTTGTATAATATATCCAATCGTAGTTACTCCCTTCTTTTCACGGATGTTAAACTTCGGTTCGAAATAAAATAGAATAATTACAGGGATATTGGAAACTGATCTGATACCTTGAACAAACTAATCAGTTCCTTCTTTACAATCTTGAAACCGAGTGCACTGTTGTATATAACAGAAATTCGTGATAGATACGCCATATATAATAACTCTACGAATACGAAAATTGATCAGGTTAATTTTTATTCGAGCTTCTCCTTTTTAGAAAAAAATAATAATAATCAAACACACACTGAGCATATTCCTTCTCCTCGTAGAAGAGAAGAAACTCGCCTCGAAAGAACCTTGTCCTAGTCCGACAATTAAGCGGCGGATGAAAAAGCTCGTCCACGTTTCGAGCAATTTTAAAATCCCCCCCTCTCCCTCCAATAAAACCTGGAACTCGGTTAGAGAGGCCAAAGAACATCCTGTCGAATAAATTGGAGAGGAAGAAAGGGATGGAGGAGGAGGAGAGTCGTCGTCTCTCCTTTTCGGGTGTGGAGGGGAGGGTTAGGCCGACGACGACGACGGCGGCGGTGGTCGAAGCAATCCCCTAATTGGATAAAACTCAACCCGGCAACCCGGTAACTGGTAATTTCCCTGCGCCAACGTAATTACTGGCCCGTATTTACGCAGAGGGGGGCCAAGGCGGGGACGGTGTTCGCGCTCTCGCCGTTTCTCCGCTTGTATAGCCAAGTGGAAAAAAAAAAGAAGGAAAAAAGGGGGAGGGAGAGGCAGGAGCACGCACGAGAAGGCGAAAGACACGAGAAAGAAGGAGAGAGAGAGAGAGAGAGAGAGAGAGGGAGAGGGAGAGACCTGGTGGCAAACCCTTGCAGAGAGGCGTGTATATAAAAAGCCATCGCAATCTCGTGGTATACTGGCACGCTAATGGGGCGCTGATATAATTAACTGCCATACCTACGCTCTTATCGAGCCCTAGCAACGTTGCCGGCCACGTCGACGCCACCACGACTCGCACACCTTGAATAAAAATAGAACAGTAGATGCATAAACGCGATGTTAACGCTTCGACGTCCCCCACGTCATTTTCTTCGACTCGATCCTCCCTCCCTCTCCCCCTCCCTCTTACGTCTTTGCGTCTCTGAGAGAGAGAGGGAAAGGAAGAGAGGAAACGAGGGGGGAACCTCGTGCCCGTTTCGGCGCCTCCATCGCGTTCCATCGATGACGGGGGAAGGAAACCTTGAAACGGAGCGAGCACGCGAATGTCGAAGAGGTCGATCTTCGTACACAACAACGAGGTTCCAGCTTTTCGATCGAATACGTTATTGAGCAGAAAAAGGGGTTCGTGTATAGAATTTCGAATGGAGGGAGGGGAGAAGGGTAATCTTGAATGGTTACAGCAATGGAGGAACTTGAATTCGTATCACCCTCTGGGAACCGATATCTTGCAAGCTTAGAGATCCTTCGGGCCCTCTTTCGAGACAGCGAAACGGAGAATAAATTTTCACGACTCTTCGATCCGCTTCTTCCCAATTATTAATTGGGATAATAAAAAATAAATTCTTCCCAAATAAATAAATATTTTGAATTTTATCGAGGGCGCGATATCGACAGTTGAACCGGACGAGAATCGATCTAGTTTTCGAAATGTGAAATTTAACGTCCGCGTTTATTTAATCCACCGATTGTCATCGCCGACCACTCTCCCCTCCCCTCC
>NW_006263644.1:1178498-1186312 GCF_000469605.1 Apis dorsata | reverse complement strand
CTTCCCTGCCGCGCCGTTTAATTGGGGCGTACGGTTCTCGGCCGACTGGGGAGGCAGTGTTCATTATAAACGAGCACAGCGATGACAAGGGGGTAGGGGCGTGGGTGGATATCGTGTCTTGCACAAATTTACACGAAATAAACAGCCGTCAAAATTGATGTTCATTGTAATTGAGCAACGCGGCCGAAGGCATCAATTCAACCAACGTTCGAGCAACTCGAGCTAAATTCTTCGCGAGTCAACGCGTTAATTAAAATGCGGCAGCCTCGTCCATCACCTTCCAATCGTGCGCACGCACGTTTTTAAATCGCGCGCGTCTCCCCTCCCCTTTCGCGCACGAGTTAACCGACGATTGGCGCGACAAACAGCGTTATTATTTCGTTACTCGTTTGATGAGACCCTCGAAATTTTTTAAGAAGGTGGAAATAGTTTAGTGACCACTTCTTCTGCGGTGATTGCAGTATAAAGAACGTTTCAGAACTGCAGACTCAATTTGAGGAAATTGAAGTACGCGAAGTAAAAACAAGTTTTTCTTTATTTTATTTAAATTAACTCGATACTATTTCAAGGAGATATTCGAATCGAATAGTTTAATATTATTGTGTTATATCTCTCGAGCAAAGTAATGTATAAATAAGAATTTTCATAATTTGTAAATTAATATATTCATTGGGGGGAATATTATTTAAGGGGGGGATCTGACGTAAATTTAAATTGCCGAGAATTAATAAATAAAGTTCAACTGAATTCTTTTATACATTTTATTCTAGGAAATAAATTAATAAATATACGACATAATTGTTTAAGAATTTAAAATAAAATAGGGGATAAATTTAAGGGCAACGAATTTTTATAAATCGTAATAAGATAAATTTTATAAATTATAATAAACTTTGCTCTGAATGGTTTCTTCACAATTTCAATTTTTAACAAAAATTATTCGATCGACCTGTAATCTTGAAATATCACATCGCTTAACCCAGATCTTAACACGAGCTAAAACATCTAATCTTCGAGTGAATATTTCATCTCTTTAATTAAATGAAAAACTCTGCCCCTGTTTTTAAAAAGTTTTTAAAATTACGCTTTAAAAAAGACCTTTCAGTTGCATGGAAGATAAAAAAAAAAGAAACGCACGCATCTTCTTATTCAATCCTCTCTAAACACCCAACCTTACCTTATTCAATCCTTCAACTTAATTGAAATTCTTGCCAAGAATAAAAAAACGATATTTCTTTCCTCCAAAAGAACCGAATCCCTAATAACCTTTTCCCAATTTCTATTAAAAATACATATATTCTTAACTATTCGAAATGAACGCACGCATCAAAAAACTAAATCTCACTTTATCCACTCAGATCAAATCCACACGAATCTCAGAGCTCGATCGATTGCCCTTTCTCCTCGAATCGAGAAACAGAAGATCTCTCCCCCCTTCGTAAAGGAAATTTTCCCCTCGATTCTTTCGCAACAAATTGATTAACGCGTCGAACGTGTGAAAATTCGTTGAAAATTCGTCCGAGAAAAGAAGGGGTGGAGCGTAGGTGCGATGCACGCGGAGGGATCGGTCCGAGTTGCTTCGGATAATTCGAAAGTTTCGAGCGTTAAATTACCAACTATCCCGGGAGCTCGGTTGAAAATCTCCTCGAGTTTTGCGTAACGCTGTTAATTCCGCGTCTGGCCGAGGCTTCGTGTTGGACACGTCCCGGATTAATCCTGGAATCGGTAGTTTTTGCACGTTGCGGAGTCGAGATAATCTCGAGGACATGCGCACAAATCTTGTATCCCCTTGTGTCGCGAATTTAATTATTCGATGGAATTCCTTCCATCGCATTTTCTTTATTAATTTTTTCAATGTCGTGTCAAAGAAATTCAAAGAAAATTTCCTATCCTATCTTCAAACTAATAAAATAAACGAGATACATATATCATCGTTTGATCAACTGTATTTTGTTGTATATCATTTTGAATATTCCAATATAATTTCCGTGTTTAATTTCGTAACATGGATACACGTTGTTTATATATATATATAAATTCGTTACGAGTTAATTAAGGAGTTAACCGGTGATCGGTCGACGTTCCAAGTTAAAAACAGAGAGGGCGGGGGTGGAAATGTGCGAAAGTAATAACGTGAGAAAATTGTCATTAATCCGTGCTAATTGACAGGGGTGGGTAATTTGAACGAAAATCCCCGGGAACGATGTTGAAATTTCTGAATGCGAAACTAATGGAACTAATGATCCCGTGGAGCTGTCATATTATATGCTCGGTAAAATATGCGCGATAACGTTTCATATATATATATATATATATATATATGTATATATACAAAATAACGGATCGATGAGATCATGGTGTGTCAACACCAGCGTTTCTACTCCTGTTTCCACGCTGTTGATCAACCTAAACATCGATGCCTCTAAATCGTGCGTCCCTGTTATAATCTTCACGAGCAATCAATTTATACACAACACGTTTGATATTTGTATAAATCAAACGTCGTGCGATTGAAGAACATATACATAATTCAATAAAATATAATTACCTAAACTTTAGAAAGAATAAATTGTTCCTCGATTCTATCAAATTGTGATTCAAAATAAAAATCCTTCTACGAAGGATCCTCTCGTTAATTAATCAAAAAATACGAATCCATCATAAGAGTACAAAGTGCTTTTTTTAATGAAATAGAATACTTCAAATCCAAAAAAACGTATATTCAATTTACAAACATCAACACGAATCCTTTCATCCATCAGAAATATTTCGCATATCCTCTTCCATTCCCCGCTTTTTAAACGAGGGATACACATCGAGAGAGAAGGAAGGAAAAAGCCGAATAAAAGAGCGCCGTAACTAAAAGCCATTTTCATCGACTGCTCGCGTAATTCGCGGTTAATTCCTCATCCGCGTCAGCTAACCGGGCAACGAGTTTCCCAGCTAGGAACAGTGAAATCAAAGTAATCCGCCACCGGCTCGCCTCCGCACGTTGGAGAGGATCCATTCTCCCTCTCTCTCTCTTTACGAAGGTGAACAACACTGCGGTGCGACGGTACGTGATGGCAACGTTGGAAAGCGCGATTGCGGGGGGAGGCGTTATCGGAAAGTGCATTAGCACCGGCGTCGATCGCCCGATTCCTATGCGCGATTTCAAACGCTGGCCGCTCCTTGATCGACGCCCAGCGATCCCGGATTAACCGAGCCGCCGATTATAAAGGCAGAACCGGGGATTTCGGGTGTGTAATTACTCGGCCGTGAGTTTCGGCCGTGAGAGATGAGATTTGAATTTTCCTGTGCGAAATTTATCGATATTATTACGCAGTTTTCTTCCCGATCTTCGGGTTTCCTTTTTTTTTCTTTTTTTCGTTCTGATATCTTGAATATCTTACTTTTTTGTCAATATTTATTATTAACTTAATATATTAAGTTTATTATTAACTATATTTTTGAGGAAAGTAAAGGGAAATTTCCATTCGAGGATGAGTTTTTTAATATCTTAGTAATATTTACGTTTTATCTTCGAGAAAAGTATGAAGGGAAAATTTCCTTTCGTGATTACGAAGGAGATTATAAGAAAATTGGTATGTTTCATTTCCAACAATGACGATGGAAAGACGTGATATATTCGAGATGGAATACGTAAGGAACGTATTGTTAATTGATGTCGATGTTTATTTGAGGAGAAGGAAGGATTCTACTTGGAGGAAAAATTATTCAGCGGAGCTGGGAAGAAGATTCCTGCAATGTCTTTCTCCCGTCTGTAAAATATGATTTCACGATAGGACGCTGAACGTTGCATAAGTAAAGAAAGATTGTTAGAAATGCTTGTGATAAAGCATCTGGAATAAATTTGTACATCATAGGAACGAATCCTATTTTGGAGCATCAATCGAAGAATTTAATTGATACTTTCTGAACGAATACGGAATACTGATGAAAAAAGGAAAAAAGGAGTTAGATATTATTTCAAATTGCACAAAGTAATTAAATATATCGATATTATCTTTATAATAAAATTTAAGTATAATTTTTAATACAATTTCATGCTTTAATCCTTTTTCATCGATCAATCACTTGTCAATCTATTGGATGGAAACGTTATAACCGATTATACGCCATCTTTCCTCCAACTGTATCAAACTTCGATATTAAGATGGAGCAATGCATCATCCGATTATTAATATCCAACGTGTAAGGCGTGAATTTGAAATTAATCGAAAATGCGTTATCAATTGGAGATAAAGATTCCATTACTTCCAAATTTCCTGTGTTATTTAAAATTTATTTATCAGAGAATATAAAAGTTCAAATTTCTATATTATTTTCAAGAATATTATAAAACTCAATTTCTGTTGATCAAATCTCAAATATGATAAATTACTTGGAATAAAATGGTAATTGTTTCGAGAAAGAATTTATATTCTAGACAACAGAGGATCCCAAATTTTTCCAGAAAAAGAGAAAAGAAAATCTCAAGAGATATAAATAAGAATATCTTGAGATTAGATAAAAAAAAAAATACGAAAGAACTATACGTTACAATAAGATTGATCAATTTTCCCTTAATTCTCCAAGATTGACAATGATATTCAAGATGTAATTTTTAAGAAATTTGGTAAATTTCGACATCATCAGAATTCTTGTTTCTTCGATGATTATTACACGTAACATCTGATATCACGTGGAGCAGTGTTATTGCACAATAATAATGCAAAATTAAACGATACACGTACAATGTATAATGTAATGGAGAATAGCCAACTATAAAAGGAATAAGGGATCTAAAGTAGCCTTTATCTTTATTGCGTGTTACAGCAACCGTATAGGTGAATTTAGGGCTACGCTTTTGTCTTTTCTTTCCCGCGTTTTCGCACCCTGTATCCTCGAGGAGGACAAAAAAATAAATTACCAACCCTCCTTTTCTTATTCCTTTCCCCTCTGTAAAATTATAAACGTTCAGATTCCAAGGATCGAATCGATGGAACATTTTCAAACGAAAGTTGGAGGACAAAAAAAGAAATTACCAACCCTCCTTTTCTTATTCCTTACCCTTTCCCCCCTGTAAAATTATAAACGTTCAGATTCCAAGGATCGAATCGATGGAACATTTTCAAACGAAGGTTGGAAAGAAACATGGGAGGAATATCGAGGAAATGAAGGGAGAAAAGTAGTCGATCGGGAAGCGAAATTAATTTTGAATTCGTTTGTTGGAAAGCGAGGTTGAACGATCGTTTTCGAGTCGATTCCATTCCGTGGAATCCTGGCACGATAGCGATTTCGCGTTTCCACGAGCCGAGACTCGTGATTGGCAGATCACGAAGTAAGCCAACCCTCGTGTCACGAGAAACACACGATAAAGCGTAACTTTGTGACAAGGTCTCGCGTACAGAACTCCAGTTAGCAAAATCGTACCAACTTTGCAAGACGATGCTGCGGAGCAAAATGCATCGACGCGTTTGTCGATGAACGAACAACGTTTCGTTGATTCGCTTGATTAAATATTCGACAATTTTTTTTTTTTTTTTCCTCCTCCTCCGCCAACAAATAACGGAGCAGATTTTTTATATCGGTTGAAACGTATTCGATCAATATATGGAACGAAATACTTGGGGACAAATAATTTAACGTGTTTTTTATAAAATAAATATTATCAAAAATTACTTAAAACGGAGGTAATCGAAGTCGCTTTTCATCATTTTATATTATATAAATATAAGAATTTAAATGGATTATGAATGGACTCTATCACTTGTCTGCACCAGTTTTGATAGATTCAATAAAATGGAAACAAAAATTATCCTTTTCTTTACGCGACGATATCTCAAGAACCGGAAGTCGTATCGTAATAAATAAAAGAGCGTCGTAAAGGGCAAGATTTTGCTCTTCGAATGATCGTTGATTCATCGTCGATCGAAAGTTGCTATCTTCGGAATTATAACGGACTCAAAGAATCTAAAGTTCAATCAGGCAAGTGATTATCTTTCCTTTAAACGGCGATATTCACGCTTCTAATGCTTCTTTATGCCATCGAGATTCGGAGTTTACAATTTAAATTTGTTCTAATTTCTTTTACAAGTTTTAATTAATCGAGTTAAATTGCACGTTAAATATATTTATTAATCGAAATCAATTCGATCTCTATCTCAATCACGTTTAATCGTATTTTATAGATTTTTATTAGATAAACTTATACCAGCTAGACAAAGAAACAAAGAAACGTAACATTTCCTATCGAATTCCTTACACAAAGAAATTTTCAAAACGCGTGATATGCAACATTTATAATCGAAAATATTATCCCAAAGAAGAGAAAGAAAGTTAGCACGAAACGAGGCGCTAAAAAAGAAACAGGAATACAACAGAGAGAGAGAAAGAGAGGAGGGAAAAAATGATAGCGTGCCACAGCTGCATTTCTTCCGGGGCAAAAACCGAAGCCGAAATGAAAAATGTTATTTGCCAAGATTACAGTTGCGCCTATATATATATGTACATATACATACATATACACACACAATATATATATATATACATTGCACACAAATCCATCGGGTCGAAATCGCGCAATTTCTCCTTTCTGGGTATGCAGCCACTTATTAGAGGCCCACCACCCCTCCCTCGGATGATTTGCATGCCGCGAGGGAGAGGCGCAGTCCCGATTTACTGCTTATTGCTTATCGATCCCCTTCCCCCCCCCTCCCTCTTCGAATCTTTACCAATTCCCCCGTCAAAATCATCGCGTTCTCGCGTGCACGCCCCATTTTCCATTCCGTCATTATCGTCGATAACAGTTGTCCGCCTTTATCAACCGCCTCTTCCATCTCCTTCTCTCTCCCTCCCCCAAGCATTAAATCACGACCGGTTTAATTATACAACGACTAGGATCAGGGCAGACTGACTTATCGTTGCACCCTGTTTCGTTCACGTCGAATCACGGGTTGATAAAAAAGATTTTTTACCCTCGTTTAGAATGTATGTGTAAGAGATGCTTACAGATAACTGATTAATAGTTAGTTGATGCGAAGTTTCAAATATAAAAATCCTCTCGATGGGAACTCTCTCTCTCTGTTCGTGCAGAGATAAGCGATTCTTTCGAGGTTATATTTTTAGAGAGCCAACTTGGATCGTTGTCGTTCTAATCTAAGTGAAATTTCACGATTTTGTGTTTCAATTTCATTTAGGTAATTTAAATATTTTTTTTTTTGGAAGGAATTTTGCAAATTTAATGAAAGTTTGATGAAACTTAATTCGAATCGATGGAATTCCAAGGAGAAGGGAACGTTGAATTTTTCCACAACGACGAATTTGATTTTTAACTGTGATTTTTAACATTGTGTCTTTAACTATAAGGAAACTGGAAAGATAAACTTTAACTGCTTGGAATGGGCAGAGAAGCAGCGAGCCGTGAGACGATAAAAGGAGGGAAAATATCTTGAGGATCCTGAACGAAACAACGTTAGATTTATGGGATTTCATCTCTGCCCCGTTGGAGCAGCGTTGAAACGCGTAAACAACTGTGTGTAAAGCCGGGTGGAGCGGGCATTTCTAGCGTAAAAAACTGGGCGGCCAGTTAATCCGGCCGGTTATAGCCTTCGGTGAAGTCGTGAACGAGGGTGAGCTTTAATAACGCGAGCTACACACTGGTGTAGGAGAGGTATAAGTCGTAAGAATAACGGCTCGTTGCGTTCGACTGGCTGTGTCCATTAGGTAATGGTGGCCTGCAACGTACTCCATGTTGCATCCACCGTTGTAGTCGACGATTGGATCCAGCCGATCTTTTTCACTTCGAATTTTTAATTTCGATTGCGAAATAT
>NW_006263644.1:1174141-1178105 GCF_000469605.1 Apis dorsata | reverse complement strand
TATATATATATATATAATCGAATGTCATTTATAGAATAATAGCGTTGGTAGATAAAAATCAATAAATGGTGTGTGTATAAAAAGAGTTTAATGTAAGGAGAATCTAATTTAAGTCAGAGAGAAAGCCATTAAATTCGAGACGTTGAATGAACAGTAACAGAATCCAAACAATTCATCTGGAAGAAAAATAAAGGGGAGAAAGAATCTCTCGAGTCTCTCGAACGATAATTATATTTTCCACGTTACGTAAAGCGGGCAAACAATCTTCGCGGAGAGCAAAGACGGGAAAGTAAATCCGCCCGCATCCAGGCGTCAATCATCGGTTACAGTCTCAACTGGGTGGATGGTATTAAAAGATTGTTTCATCGAGGTTACGAGACGATGTCGCCCGTTGTCGTTTCTCGTCTCAAGTATCATCGATCTTGGTTAATTATATGAGCCATATTGCCGACTTTTAATAACGGACGACAAGATGCAAGCGACATAATATATTCTCTACCTAACGTTTAATTTAATCTAACATTTCGTGGACCTAACCATTAATTCGATCCAATTTTGTTGATTTAATATTTTCTAAAGATTCGTCGATCTAACCTTTCGTCCATTTAACATTTGTCGACCTAACATTTTGTAGACTTAATGTTTCATGGATCTAACGATAAATTCGATCCAATTTTGTTAACGTAATTTTTTCTTCCGAATTTAAAGATTCGTCAATCTAACCTTTCGTCCATTTAACGTTTGTCTACCTAACATTTGATTGACCTAACATTTTATAGACTTAATGTTTCATGGACCTAACGATAAATTCGATCCAATTTTGTTAACGTAATCTTTTCTTCCGAATTTAAAGATTCGTCAATCTAACCTTTCGTTCATTTAACGTTTGTCTACCTAACATTTGATTGACCTAACATTTTATAAACTTAATGTTTCATAGATCTACGATAAATTCGATTCAATTTCGTTAATGTAACCTTTTCTTCCGAATTTAAAGATTCATCAATCTAACCTTTCGTCCTTAACCTTTGTGGATCTAACATTTGATTGACCTAACATTTCGTAAACTTAACGTTTCATGGACCTAACGATTAATTCAATCTAATTTCGTTAATAATCTTTTCATGACTTAAAGATTCATAAATCTAAGTTTGTCCATTTAACCTTTCTGGACCTAACATTTGATTGACCTAACATTTCGTAGACTTAATGTTTCATGGACCTAATGATAAATTCGATCCAATTTCGTTAATGTAATCTTTTCTTCCGAATTTAAAAATTCATCAATCTAACCTTTCGTCCATTTAACGTTTGTCCACCTAACATTTAATTGACCTAACATTTTATAGACTTAATGTTTCATGGACCTAACGATTAATTCAATCTAATTTCGTTAATAATTTTTTCATGACTTAAAAATTTGTCAATCTAACATTTTGTCCATTTAACATTTGGTTGACCTAACATTTCATAGACTTAATGTTTCATGGACCTAATGATTAATTCGATTTAATTTTTTCATGACTTAAAGATTCGTCAATCTAACCTTTCTTCCATTTAACGTTTGATCGACCTAACATTTCGTAAACTTAACGTTTCACAGACCTAACGATAAATTCGATTTAATTTCGTTGATATAATCTTTTCATGACCTAATATTTCGCCAATTTAAAAATTCGTCGCCCCGATATTTTCTCCATTTAACATTTGGTCGACCTAACATTTGATTTGACCTGAAGATTCGTCGATCTAACCTTTGTTCAACCCAACATTTCACGTTTAACGCGGAACAACGACACATAAAACCAAGTCCACGAGCGATAGGTGGATGCACTTTTAAAGCTAAGGCCGAGAAAATAGTGGTCGTTCCTCGGCTTGCGTCCTAATAGCCTCTTTTAAACGAGTCGACCTAGCCGAGAAACGATAAAGAGAACGGTCTTTTAAAGAACGAGAGAGAGAGAGAGAGAGGCGACGATCGTTTCGATTCTGACACCGGGACACGGTCCGGGCCAAGGGATGCTTATCTAAATTCTCTGGGCACATCGCGTGCCCCACCCCCGCGGATAAGCCGACCACCACGAATCGTAATAAGGACAACTAAGGAGAATTTACTCGCAGAGAAATATACGAGACGGCGCCGTCGTCTCGGCCGAGAAAACTTTTATGAGAAAACCTACCCCAGACGCCCGTGATGGCCTCTCTTCCATCCCTACCATCGACTTTACTCCTTGAAATTCGTCCGTCGTCCAACACGCTTTTTCCTTTGCCATATCTCCGAAATTTCGACCTGCTCCTCCAAAATTTAATCCTTCCAGGCGCACCTATATCGATAAATAAAGACGAACTATGCAAGAATTGTAAAAATAATCGAGTCGATAAGGATACGAATTAATACAAGAAAGAATGTACCTAAGATTAATAAAGATAGAAAAAAAGAAATTGGAGGAAAGTGAACAAGTTTCCCAAGAGGAACTATTATATATATATATACATCCTGAGAAATTGGCTGGTGGCGTAAAGGAGGATTTCGTAAATTTTTCTTTCTCTCGCGGACAATGCGAGTTTTTTAAGTGGCATTTTACCTCGTGGTAACGAGGATTACGGCAATAACGCCGGGTTGAAGATGTTGCTCGCTTCGAAAAGAAGAAGAGAAAAAAGCCTCTTAGAGAGACAGAGAGAGTCGAGGGAACATCGCGTGTCCCGCAGATAAGCCTGACTCGCAATAAAGACAACGAGAAGTTTTAGCCAGCTTCGAAGAAAGGCCCATCCCTGTCGTTGTTGTCGCCGTCCTCCGTTCTTGTCGGCCAACTTCTATCTTCGATCTTTGTTAATCGGCCGCGCTCGCGCTCGCGTGGAACGCGGGTGAAAGGGGCAATAAAGACAACAAGAAGCCACCACCCGTCTTCTTCGTTGCCTCTTTGCTGCGTATCTACGATCTCTCTTATTCAAGTAGACGTTATTTACGTCCATGCAACACGGCCACGGTCAAGAGTGGCGGTGAATGGCGATAAAGAGCACCCCTTGCCATCTTCCATCGATGACAACAGGGATCTCGATTTCGAACCGATTTAGCCAGGTGATATGCCAGAAATTCAAAAATTGAAAATTGAGGAAAGAGACGATGAATATTGTTAAAATAAAGATCGCGTAACGAAGCCAAGGTATCGGTTAAATAAATTTTACCCATCGTGTCCATCGTGAGATTATTATGTGAAAACTGTATTTAAACTGTATTTATAAATTATCAGATAATAATCTTTATGAAGACTTATCTCCTATAATCTCTCTCTCTTCTCCTCCTTACATTTTACATTCACATTCATGCCTAATAGAAGAATTCCATCTCAAGATTATTTCGAACGATCGCAACCAACGCGCGTTCCAAATATGAGCAGGCTGGAATTTTCAAATTCCTTGCTACTTCCTTGCTACCCAAGAGAGATAGATAGAGAGGGAGGGAGAAAGGCGCAGCGTTCTTGGTTGAATAATATATGGCGCTTGCCAAGAGGCTGCAGGATAAATGTAGTCGTATTTGCACAACAATTTCCAGCGTGTAGCTCTTGTGCCGTTGGTCCGTTTGCCGAGGGAGGAGGTCGACGTTTAATGAGCCGTGTCTCACCCTCGCCCTCGTTCCCGTCCTCGTCCCCTCCCCCTCGTCTCGCGGGCTTCGTTTGACGCGCACCACCCGTGGACCCGTGCCTCCTTCTTCGCCATCCGGTCGTCACAGGGTGAGTTCACGTGAGTGAAACTGAAAATTGGGAGCAGAGAGGGGTGATATGACGAATTTTTTGATCGATCGATCGGTATCGGGGAGAATAATTTGTTTACTCGAGAGGACGAGTTTGTGGGCTCCTTTTGTTGATTAGATTTGTTAGAATTGTGGTGAATTGAAAAAACGATATTTCAATTTGGTAGTTTTGGATATGTTCAAGTGAGAGTCAGTTTTTGAGAGAAGAAATAAGAA
>NW_006263644.1:1167711-1173719 GCF_000469605.1 Apis dorsata | reverse complement strand
TATATATATATATATATATATATATATATATATATATATACGTGTAGTACACCTTTATCATCATTCTGGAAAGATGAAATCATGAAAGTTTCTGGGAAAATAGGGGAGATCTGCATAGGAGGAATACGAGAAAGGAAACTTTTGGGGGAAATCTAATACGAGGCACGATTTCATCTGGTGAAAAATGTTTCTCGTTATTCTCGAGAAGTTTTGTAGAGATTTTTCCGGTGTGGTGCTCGTCTCGTATGAATAAAATAAATAAAAATACGCGTGTCAAAAAAGAAAAGAAAAGAAAAGAGAAGGATATCGAGACTGCATATGTTTCCTTCGTTCATTTTTAAACTTCTTAAACGAATTTTCAAACATATATAATTTTCATTCAAAAACTATTCCCAAACGAAATTGGGGATATCTAAAACATAAAGGAACGTTGAAAATTTAAGGACGTTACTTTCGCTCGCTCGAAAAGATTTTCCACGGAGAAAAAAAAAAAAAAAAGTTGTTCCATTCATATGATCCATTATACACACAAGTGTATATACACGTACTTTCGTTAAAGCCAGGATTCTTCTAGTTAAGCAAATTTCCCTTTAAAACGGTGTCCAAATAATTTGCAGCCGAGCCACCAGTATCATCATGAGAAGAAACGTGGAAAATGGAATATTTGAAAAAAATATGATGACACGGCGCCGGAGCTGACATTTTCAATGGTTTAACGAGTAAAGATTCTTTAGAGACGATAGAGCGCGGAGCCACGAGGGGGATAATCCTCTGGTGGATTCTTCATTGAAAAAACAGCCGTGGCTGTTGGAAATTGTTGAAGAAGTGGGCGCGTGTTTCAATAATTAAAAAACTTGTTTGTTGTTAAAACGACGCTTCGCTTCATTGCCAGCCAAGAGATCCGAAGAAAATAAGGTTCTCGAGACTTTCACGGGCCAGGTGTCTTCCAATTGAATCTATTAGAGATTCCCGATTGTGTAAACCATGCCCTTTAGGGAAATAATCCTCGAGTAGGAAGTTGGCCTCATCACCGGATCTTAAAAACTCGCGGATACTCTCCTCTCCCCAAAATAAGGGGGGAGGGAGAAGAAACAGACTCTCCACGATCCAGATAACCTCGAACAATCTCAATTGTAAATTTTTCCCTCTTCCAAACAGATCTGACCGATTATTCGCAAAAATATCAAATTTTCGGAGAAGGGAATTGGAATTTTTCGAATCGAAAAGGAACTCTTCTTCCTTTCTTCTTTATTTTATAGTAATCGATACTTGGAATTTTATCTCTGAAAAATTAAAATAAAATTTCCACCTCCAAGATGGAGTCTGAAATCCTCGAGCCGTGGATAAAGGATAAAAAATTCGGGGAATATCTTTTGGAGGACTATCGAACGAGTTAAAGAAACGCCACGACGGCAGAATCCGTTTCGAAAGCTCTTTCTCACCCTTTCCCTGCCCGCCCATATTTACAAACCAAACACAAGCCAAACGTTCGCGCGGAGAAAGCACATCTGGAAATGTTTCCCCACGTCGAAACGTTTCTCCCATTGAGAGAAGAAGTCCCGCAAGATGTTGCTTTTTTTTCTTCTTCTTTTTCGACTTAATTCACGAGTCAAACGATAGACGAAACGAGAGAGACAGACCGATTCACCTAATAGAGGCTTCTTTCTTAACTGGTAGGCAAGCAGTGTCGCTTACCTAAATACCGGAAGTGGTTGCCTGCAAAAAAGGCGACGCTCTCACAACGCGATGGCCCTCTCCTTAAGCCGGTCTGAAACAAGAAACACGGATGAAAGGAGGATTACGCGAATCGTAATCTCTCTCTCTCTCTCTCTCTCTCGTCGCTCGACAAACAATCAGAAGGAGTGAATTTGAAACGTGCAAAACGGGATGGATTAAAGTTTCCATTGATTTGAGACTGCTGATATCTCTCTCTTTCTTTGTCGCGAGTTTATACGCGAGTGGAAAGAAGAAATATTGATATGTGACGATACGAAGGATTAAACGATTCATGGTGATATCGAGAAAGACAGAGAAATTTGTGATGCACCATTTTTAATACGTAAAATATGTGTAAGAAAATAAAGAATGATAATCTTTCCGTTTGAAAAAGAAAAAGGAAGAGGAGAGGTTTCTTCGGTGAAGAAAGATTCAAAGCATCGTCTGAAATTGCTACAAGTATATTAATCACTATTCTTCTCGAGAAAGAATGATTAAACTCGTGATTCGAAGAAAAAAAACCAACCAAAGCGATGCACAAATTCCTCTGATTCGTTTCCACCTGTTTTGTTGCAGAACACCTATACTACTCCTGTACTACTTGGTCGGTAAACTTTTCCATCCGGAAACCGGCCTCCTCTCCTCCCCCAACTATCCTATTATTCCACCACCAGTGACCAACCAGATTTTCGTTGAAAATCGGTGACCTTTCGGCGAGAAGAATATATAACTACACCTCTTCTCTTTCTCTGAAAGACAGAAAACACGGAAAAAGAACGAAAGGAAGGAAGGAAGGGAAAATAAGCAAGGGAAAATAACGGGTCCGTTGTGTGCACCCTTTTTTATCCTGTGTGTCGTTTATAAGCGTGAGCAAAGTTGGCCAAGGGATGCCTTCGCATCGTGCACGCGGCTGTTTTCGCAAGCTTGAACCAAATATACGTACACAGCCAAGGGGTTAACCGAGCGCGTATCCCCCTGCCGCTATCGTCATAACCCACATAGAGGGCGTCACACCGAGAGAGAGAGAGAAAGAGAGGGAGGGAGGGAGAGAGAGGGTGAGGCCGGTGACGTCAAATTCGCGCACACAGCCTCACACAGATGCGTCGATAAGCTTCGCTGCTGTTGGATGCTGCTGCTGCTGCTGCACTCCCCTCTGACCCCTATTCCTCCGCTCGCCCACCCCTCCCCTCTCTTTTTCTATCCTAACTACCGAACTATGACGTAAACCGTTTTGCAAACCGTTCTCCCATTTATCTCTCCGCTCTCTTAATTTCTCCTACCTACGGGGAAAAAATCGAAAACCCATCCCATCCCTTAAGTGTAACACGTTTCTGCGTCAAAGTGTCGGCGCTGAAAACGAAAAAGGAGGGGAAGGGTGGATTTTCGAAGGCTGGATTTTTCCTAGGCATCTGTGCACACGTTAATTTGACGAGACACGGGGCTTGAATTCGTAATTGCGCGTCGATGTCACATGAACAGGGAGAGAGGAGGAGGAGGAGGAAATGATTTATTTGCACGAGACGTCGCTTGAAAATTTGTTGTAATTGAAATGTATGCGATGTAGGAACGAATCGTTTTTTTTGGAACGCGTATTTATTAATCGATCGACGGATGAGGAATGTTTGTAGGAAGGTTTTTATAAGTTTTCTTCCAAGATAAGCTTTCAATTCTTCTCGATTCCTCCGATTTCTTCTGAATGAAAAATAAATAGCTAGATTTTCGAGATTGTAAGAAAAATATATCGTCGAACATTCTGAAAAAGACAGTTATAATGTATATAAAAATTTCTTCTATTTCAAATTCTTATAGGATACTTTTTTTTAATATACATATACAATTATATCATCCAAATTCAATCGAACACGTTTTATTATTCGAATAAAAATTTTCAGAAAATTTCGGTAAATTCACACGTAGTTCCAGATAATCCTGACTGATATTCAAGCATAGAGGAAAGGCCAAAAACGGAAGCAAGAACAGAAAATAGGCGCATACGTAGAAGAGAGAGAATATCGGTTTATATCTTAACGGATTCGGCGCATCCGATTACAAAACGGAGATTCGATCTTGGGTTAGCCGACAATGGGGGGAGGGGGAGGGTAATTCATCGCCGCCTTTATTAAAACTCGTATAACGGCGAGTGTGTAACGTGGGCGCGACACACAGTCTCGGTCTCGGGGTAATCGTTTTAATTGAATTTTAAAACGGTTTCCAACGGAAACCGGTTTGGCGATATTCCAAACAGCTTTCTACATCTCCGACTTTCGGCCAATTGTCTTCCGTTCGATTAAAAATCAACGGAAATGGCCGTGGAATATCGTTGAACGCGTCGTTTAACAGGGGGACAATGCTCGGCCTCCCCCGTCGAGACCTTTAAAAATCGGCGGAAAACGATCATTTAGAGAAGGAGATGTATGTATTGGTGATAATTCCTTTGTTTTATTATGGAATTGCGTTTTTTTTTCGCGTCCAAACTCGGTGAAATTGTACATTTTGAGTTTGGCAGATAGCTTTGGAAAATGTATCGTTTGATTAATTAAATAAAAGGAGGGGGATCGTCCACGATTCGAAAGTGATTCGATCTCTCGAGTAGAAACTTTAGAAAATGGAGAGAAAGAAAAGTGATTGTTTCGCGTAATAATGCGTTTCACGTAACGATGGGATGAAAAATATCCAGAAGGAACAAGAGAATTCTCTCGCCTTGTTAAAATTTAACAGAGTGTTCGAGAGTCTGCATTATTTACGTATATTTCTCATTTCTCTCAAAATTAGTCGCGATACTTTTTTTCCACGGGAGAGAGTTTTTACAGCAGTGCCCATAAATGTATATACATAGTAAAAACGAGGTAACGACGTATTAAATATAGTTTCATTATCATCTAACCAGTAAAAAATATACATCTTTGTTTTAACCATCGCTAAGACACTTTTTTTAAACCAATTTAATATTCCAATTTAATACCTCGAACTCGTAAAAAATATTATTAAAATTGCAAAAGAGGAATATACAGACGTTCAATTTAATATAAAGTATCAGGGAATTTATTTTTTTAAAACATCTTAAAACTTTTACTTTATCACGAAATCAAATTGATTGAATTTATTCCTTAATCTTTGTTAAAAACTTACTTACTTCAGCATAACTGTTCTATCTAAAACTATATACTGGATAAAAATCCAAATGTTTCAAAATCCAATTGAATACAAAAAAAACCACCCCCTGCCGCAGAAAGATGAACGATCGAGGGAGGAAAAAACCAATCGACTGTTCACCAATACGCGTCCACCTGCCCCTTTCGCGGCCAGGGAATAATCCTCCGCGCATGATCGATCCCCCGTGGATTTGTTACGTGAGATTCTCGACGGCCAAGGATGAAAAGATTCGCGAAAGGGCACCGATACCCGGGCACGGACAGTGACAAATGGACGATCCGAGCGTATCCGCTCGAATGGCCCCGCCTCTGCCCCCTTATTTCGAATTCCTCCCCTTTCTTTTTCCTTTTCTTTTCTTTTTTCGTTATTTTTCCGTGGACAAGCTTCTTCGATCCCGTTACGCGCCCCGTTATTTATTACCGCGTGAAAATGGCATCAATGAAGGCGTCTGATAATTACGCAAGGGGAGAGGAGAGGAGAGGGTGGAGGAAGAGAACGCGTGTGCAGAGGATCCGTCGATCGTGTGTCGAGAATCGGCGGACTTATCAGGGTGGAAAGACACGTGAGACGTATTTGATAAGAGCGAAAATTAGAATTCCTTGTCTTTCCAGGTTTAAGGAAAAATACCATTGCGAAAGGTTTTAAGAAATTGTCGATAATTTGGTGGGGGATATAATGAAATTTGGGATAAATTTCAGAATTAGTAATTAAGGTGAATAAATTGAATCGTTGTATAGTGTGTTTTCATTTTCAGAGAGAAGGTAGAAAAGAAGGATTTTTAATGTATAAACCGATTTATGAACGATTTCTGAAATGTTACACTTTATTTTTCATTTGCAAAGATTTTTGTTATTGTAAAAATAATAAAAATTGGTATGTAAACGTAAAAAGGTAAAAAAACTGTAGGAGAAAAGTTTGATATTATATTATTTTTATTGTATTCATATTGTATTCAAGTTTTTATTGTTTTAACGTTGATATATTTCCTTTTAATTGCTAAATGTAGAAAAACAAGAAAATGGATTTAACGTTTCTATAATCTTCGCGCGAAATGCCTGATTTTACAAATATGCAAAAATATTCACGGTTTAAACGATTATGAATAAAATTTATTGCAATTTCCGAATTTTTGGTGGGTC
>NW_006263644.1:1164151-1167376 GCF_000469605.1 Apis dorsata | reverse complement strand
AAAAAAAAAAAAAAAAAAAAAAAAAAGGAATCGATATCGAATTCTAGTTTTCGTTAACACAAGTTTAAATGATTGATTTTAATATTAATGCGTACGTATTCAAAAAAGATTACATTAAAAAAAAATGTGAAATCTATTATCGATGTGAAAAATTTAAATCGAAAGATACGAAATAAATAAATTGAAATAAAAATATAAAACCAAACTGTAATCGATAACTTCGATTAATAACTTCATTTTAAAATTTGAATTTTATTAAAAAAATAATTTGATATAGCTGACAAATAATTTTACCCTCCCTCCTCTCCCCTCACGATGGAAAAAAATAAATAATGAAACAATACGTATCTCTCTGCATGCACATTACATTTATTTTTATAATTTAACCGATATTTTCATTCACACACATTCTGCAATACAAATGATAAAAACGCCGATCGATATAAATAACAAAATTACGAATTCATACACCATTAGCTCAGCGCTATCCATTTTCGAGAGGGGAAAAAAAAATAAAGATAATAACAGAATAAATTCCATCACCCATTTGCATCATTTTAAATATGTATATCGCAGCCTAAAAACAAACTCGAAAAACACACACCCCTTTTAACAATCCCCCTGCTCCCTCAAGGGTGGAGAGAAAAAAAAGGAGAAGAAGAAAACGCGCATCTCCCTAAAACCGATGGAGCCGCGGCAATGAATTCTCTAAGAGGCGTTAAATAAAACACTCGAGCTTCCCCTCCACCTCGCACCCTTTACTTTCTCCCTCGCCAGGAATATTAACCGAGGAAAAGATAGAAATTTAATCGGGACTCGTTCGTTACCACGTTAAGTCGAGTACTTAATCCCTCTTTCACGGAGAAATATGGTCGTTTTAGGGGGATTTGTTGACCGACCGATAGAAAAAGGGGCGCCTCCTGGCCACTCAAAGGTGGCGAAATTAGCATGAATCACACTACAACCCCCCTACTTCCCCTTCGTTTGAGCGCAGCGTCCTGTTTTTCACACCTTGCCTTAATCATGAATAATTCATAACCTCGTGGAGGGGGAGGGTTCCATGTTTGGCATATGGAATATGGGGGTGGTCGAAAGAAGATAAGGAAACAATCGATCGAATACATGTGCGTTTGATCGATTTCGAGGAGGGGACGATGGATAACTTCTTAATTGCGAGAGGGGGATCTTGACAAGGGCCCCACTTGCGGCGACAACGACGTTGCCGAAACTTGGCGAACAAAGGGAGGGAGGGAGCTACTTGTAAAGCGATCGAAGGGGCCGATAAACAAAGGGCAATTCGTGTTGGCGAAAATACTTGAGGGGGGTTGATGAGATGGAAGTGAAAGATGATGGCCTCTCTCTAGACTAGACTAATTATGAGGGGACAAATTTGTATACATTTCTTTTTCCCCCGATTTTTCCTTAGACATAAACTGTGTAATGTGTGTATAAAAATTAATATTGCGTTTAATTAATGATATCGAGGATAGGAAAGAAACAAAATTACGTATTTTTTTAAATATAACATTAAAAATATGCTTGTTCGAAGAAAAAGACACGTTTCTCATCGAGTCTTGCCAATGAAATTTAATATCTCTTTTCCTTCATCGAAAAGAGATAGAAGAAGGAGAAATTTATCTCGTTACGGAACTTATCTAAAGACTATTTTTCTATCCATCGCGCGCGTATCTCGGAAGATCGATTAAAGAAGGAAATCGTTTTATCAAGATGTGTAACGTATTGCAGAAATTGCCCTCCTCAAAAAAATATGGTATTAAATGGAAGTTAGAGGACAGAGAGAGAGAGAGGGAGATCCTCGAGAGGGAAGGAAAGTAAGGAAAGAAATCGGCCACGAGGGGCTGTGCATTTTACTGTCTTGGACAGTAAAGCTGGTTTCTACCAGGCCGGGCACAAATCAAATCGAGGAGAGATATGGGGTGAGGAGGGGAGGGGGATTTGGTGGAACGATCGAGCGGAGAGAAATTGTTGGATACACTGCTTGCTACGTGTACTATATGTTCTGCGGCGACTCTTGATCTCTCCATCCTTTTTCATCCCGTTTTCTTGGCAACGGAAAGCGAGCGACGAATGGAAGATAAAGCTGTCGCAACATGCAAGATGCTCGGGGTGGGTGGATTCGATGAGCGAAGAAAGGGACGTGAGTTGGTGTGCAACTCGATTCGTAAAAATTGATAAATGGAGGAGGGAGTCGAGATGAGAAACAAAATAGGAGATGGTGAGAATTGTTTCTCGAATTCGAGAACGCCAAGTTTGAAGATTAGTGGTGAGATTTCTTCCAACATTTCACGTGCATGAAAATAAAAATTCTAATTCGTAATTCATGATATCGATTTATCGAGAAATATTCCCAATTATTATTTCTGTCATCGTGTCGTCGATGATGTAAATTTTTAAAATGAAGAAAGAGATTTGAGAATCAAGATTTCGTTACACTGCTTAACCTAATTTGCAAAATATATATATATATGCTGCATATTGGAGATGAGACTGTGTTAATATAATTTTCTTCTGCTTTCAAATTTTCAAGTTTAATTAGATATTACTTGAATTATTTTCAAATACATTTCCAGATATAAATTGCCATTGAAGATAGTACTTATAGGAAAAATCATGATAAATAGAGGAATCATGAGCTAATGATTAATCATGAATGATATAATCTGTGAAGACTGTTTTCTAAAACTTGTACAAGAGGAAATGAAAAAAATTCTTACTTTTGCATAATCAACGAACAAATTATAAATTTGTATTAAGAAACATGCAAAAATTTTGTTATAATTATAACGCGAATGAATCGTTCCTTCGCTTCATATTCTCACATTTGTGTGGGCAAAATTTATTCTCGCGACTCTTTGTCAAATTCACGACCAAAAATTGGTCCATCTCACATCGTAATTTCTTCGAAATTTGTGCTCTCCGCGTGGCATTTCTGCTACGCGGCAACAACAACGTGTTCTAACACGCCAGATGCTCGAGCGTCCATCGACAGCGTGCGAAATGTCAGATCATCTAACCCCCCTTGGTTCACGGTTCAACGCTTCCCAGATTGACATTGACGGGGGTAAACTTTCTTATTTTCTTCTTTTCTTCTCTTCCCGCGATTATCGACACGAAAATGCTCCCTTATCCTATATTTGCATCCTGAATTTTTAAACGGATATGAAAATGTCAAACGTCGAATATCCTCAAGAGGAGTATTAAAAA
>NW_006263644.1:1163408-1163836 GCF_000469605.1 Apis dorsata | reverse complement strand
CACAGACCAACTATCGATTAATAATATTAAAAACCTGCAAAAGAGAATAATATTACGAATTTATATACAAAACAATATATATATAAGTATATATACTTTATCGAAATTTTCACACCTCCATACTCTTCTCCCCTCTTAACCATAAATCGGCAAAAAGAAGAAAAATCAGTAGTCAGAAACGCTGCTGCACATTTTTCAAAAAATAAAAAGTACATATATACTCAAGAAGAGTATTAAAAAAAATAAAAAGAAAACAATTTCGAAAACACATTGCACAGACCAACTATCGATTAATAATATTACGAATTTACATACAAAACAATATATATATATATGTATATATACTTTATCGAAATTTTCACACCTTCATACTTTTCCCCCCTCTTAACCATAAATCGTACATATATACTCAAGAGAAGTATTAAAAT
>NW_006263644.1:1160697-1163290 GCF_000469605.1 Apis dorsata | reverse complement strand
ATATATATATATATATATATATGTATATATACTTTATCGAAATTTTCACACCTCCATACTCTTCCCCCATATCTTAACCATAAATCGGCAAAAAGAAGAAAAATCACTAATCAGAAACGCTGCTGCATATTTTTCAAAAAATAAAAAGTACATATATATATTCACTCGAGGAACGACACGAAGGCAATGTAGACGAAGATAGCCCGCGATAAACGAGCGCCAGTAATAATTCCTCAAAGGAGAATAGAAGAGGGACAGAAGAGAGGCGGACGACGTTTCTGAAGAGAGGCCTACAGAAAAGGCCTTTAGATTTACGCGTTTCCACGGAGAGCCACGCTTATCCCTCTCCCCCGTATTGCGACCGCTCATCTGAGACACGTCTACCGAATATTCGATCGAAAATGTCATCCATCGAGGACGCTCCGCTTAACAACGACAGAGAGAGAGAGAGAGGGAGAAAGAGAGAGAGAGAGAGGGAGAAAGAGAGAGGGAGGATCGTTCGAGTCGAAGTTGATTAAAGGGGCCTGTAGGCGGTGTCGAGGCCTCTCGAGCGAGAGGCGGCGTGGAAAAAAAAGGGGGGAGGGGGAGGGGGAAGGAAGAGGCAGGGAAGAAGGGTCGAAAAGGCGTGAAAGGATGGCGGCCAGGTGAAATTTGAATAACGACTTGGGCGGGATGATATTTCTCGCGAGTGAAGTAAAATTGCTGGTATTTCTTGGCGCATCTGGGGGGGAAGGAGGAGGGGGACGGACGGACCGGCGTAAAAGGGGGAAAACTTTGAGCCGGCCGAATTAATCACACGTGACTCCGCGAGCTCCGCATGGCGCGTTTAATCCTTTTGGAATTTATCGTGGCTCCAAGTTTCCCGGCACTTTGCCACTTCCCCTGCAATTAACGTCGCCTGCATCCTTACTGTATCTCGATATTTTTCTCCCTCCGTTTCTCCAACCCTTCTTCTTCTTTTTTCTTTTCTTTTCTTTTTCTTTTCTTTTCGATACTAACGCGAGAACGACTCCAATCGATTAATAAAGATTACCGTATGCGAAGTTTGTAGGTAATTTTTGGAAAGTTAAAGGTGAAAAAGAAGATTTTCTTTTCTTTTTTTAAATTTCTTCAGCGAAATCTAGGTCTCGTGCAATTAAACGTCGTCTATTTTTCGATATTTCTCTTCCTTTCCTCCATTTCTCCAATCTTTCTTTTCGAAGTAAACTGGGATTTTTTAGATAGACGAGGGGAAGATTGTGTAAGAATGATTCGAATAATTTTAAATAGCATCTCGATGAATGAGGATAACTCGAATCTGAGATTTTGGAAATTTTGTCTTATCGAATAATTTTTGGATTAATATTCGATAGAGAAATTGTAAGAATATTGTTGAAATTTAATCAAAGTCACGTAATGAATATTTAAACGTTTTGCTCTATCTCGAATAAATAATAAAATTATATTTAAAAAAAGAATACAAACGAAAACTGTATGTTAGAATATTACATAATACACGATAACATATGATTGCAACATATGTTTTATACAAGATTAAACAAACGTTTCTAATATTTATTCCTGAATTACTATTAATGAACGTAGGTGTAAGTAGATTATAACGATCCGTAATCAGGAAATTATGTTCCCAAATGATTATAATATATTCCCTCTCTGGACGAAGCGTTCATTAGTAGAAACTCGAAATAACATTGCCGAAAATTAGCAAAATTATCTCTCAATAAACAATATAATAACCCTTTTTTAACGCACAATTGTTGCAAACGCGCGAAAATAATATAAAATAACCAAAGATAACAAAAATAAACTAATTATAGGATGATACATTATATACAAATTTTATCTTAATTTTTCAAAATGATGGATTGAAAAATATTTTCGGATGAATGGAAAAACAGCTTCGAAGAAAAAAAACAATTCTGCAAGAAGATATAAAAATACATTTTTCGAAAACGAATAAATAATTCGAGCAGAACATATTAATTAATAAAAAATAACCGATCGAAAGGTTCTGCTACATTAAAAACAACCCCTTTCGTTAATCCCAAATCTTCCTTATCCCAAAGAACCTGAGGGACCCGATTTTCCCAACTTTGACGGAAAACTTGAGCTGTCTACACCGTGGTGTTCTGACACCCCCCTCCCCCCTGTTCTAAGAGCTGGTATCTAATCGATACGCCTAACCTCTGACCTATTATCGCGGTAGAAGTTGTTCGTAGATATCGTTGCGCAAGATTTAGCTCACAGTTGGACTCTTGGAAGTTGCTCGATAAATCGAGGCCTCGCCTACGCCCACACACGTGTAGACACGGTCAAAGGCACTTCCGCACTCGTCGTCAAGCTCTTTTTTAAAAATAGTAGTAGAACCAGCCAGGCTCGAGCGCGCCCGTTCCATTCCAGATCGACCTCCTCTCTTCGCTCTTCTCGGGAGAGGAAGAGGAACGTTGTTCGATCGAGGAAAAAAAAGAAAAATCTCGTGAAAATCTCAGGCGAGGGAAACGATGCATCGAGGACACTTTTATACGGATATCCTGGGGTGGGTCGTCGTCACGCATTGGCTAATCCAACTTGGATAGAACAACACGATTTATCA
>NW_006263644.1:1156595-1160332 GCF_000469605.1 Apis dorsata | reverse complement strand
GAAATTTATCTCCGTGGTTTTATTATCAAGGGGGAGGAGGAGTGTCGAGGAGAAAGATTTAGGAAGGAGAGGATATTTATATGAAGCAAGATGCGATCAAAAGAAGTGGTATATTACTGTAATCGATCCAATCTGATTATTAGTCAATTTATTATAATATTTATTATAATTAATTAATAATATAATATAATTATAATATAGTCAATTATTAGGCAAATTATTTGTCAATTTTTATTGATTAAAAGTGGTGAGATGGAGAAGGGAAGGAAAAGTATTTGGAAAAGATGCAAAGAATATTGATGAATTATTGGTCGAAGTTGAAGTAAAATCGAGAAATGAAAGATTTTATAGAAAAAATTTTGAAAGAATCGAGAAGCGTCTTTAGATTCGAGAATGTAAGAGAACTTGAAATAATTATAGTAATTTTTGGGGAGTTGTGCGAGAATCGAGGAATTCAGAATTGTTTCAGAAATTTAGATAATTTCATTTCGTGAACTTCAGATGATAATTTCCAGTTCTCCAGAAAAGTAGATAAGGAGAAGATAAAGGATAGAAAGCTCGTGAAAGTATTTCAACATTTGGAGAAGGCAAGATTGGACGAATTTCGACAAGATTGTAGAATTAAAATCTGTTAAAACTTCTAAAAGAACTTCCCATCCAGCTCTGGAACCGCACAAGTATAATTGAACCGCCCCAAACTGTCCTAAACTGTTAAAGGCGGGGAAACACACTGATACGTTCAAAACCGCCGGAACTCCTATATTCCTCAGAGACATTCAGAATCCCTGAAACACGCCAATGCCTCGTGAAACTTCCGGAATCACCAGAGCTCTCGAAACTTCCAAAATTCCGGCAACCTTCGAATCAATCAAGAGTCCTTCAACCCAGTCTTATACCCCCATTGCCACTTCAAACTTCGAGCATAGAATCCACGAGACACTGATATCTATCCATCTATCTATCTATACAAAAAAAAAATCAAATAACAAATAAATCCTATTTTATTTATTATAGGAAAAATTTAACCAGCCTAAAAATTCTAATTCTCCTTTTAATGAAAATCTGTATACAATGATTTTTAATTTTTTTAGAAACAAATATCTATAATTGACAACAACTTATTTCACTTCCAAACAACAATGAAGAGATTCTTTAATGAAGAGAGTAAAAAGTATGTAAGATAGATCGTATGAATTGGAGAAACATTTCGTGTATAATTACGCGAGCCGCAATTGGAAGCAAAAGCATCGATTAACAGCGAAAGGAAGGTCGCTCGAATTTCCACCGATACCCCACCAAACTGATCCGTGATAATTGAAGCTCGTGCAAAGCCTCAGTACCGCCCACTATTGTCGCATCAGTAAGTTAACTTTATCACGCGTACGGTCATTTATTTCACCGCGTATCTCGATCGAGCCTACCTTTCACACCCGGCCAACATCACGGCTATATCGTTTCAAACACGGTTCAACAACGTGAGATCTTAATCTAACTATCGGATGAAACATCTGTTTAAAGTATCTGGGTACGGTTTCGACGGGCCAATCGATCAATTTCGAATCAACGAATCCGATTCAATCAACGTACGAAAATCAAATTTGCTCGACAAAGAAACTTTGTTAACTAAAAACTGAGGATTTTTTTTTTTTTTTTAAGCGATATATACGAAAGCCCGTCCATATTAACGACATATATTTTCCGTATAAACATCATCCGAGTATATCATTTATTAATATTCATAACATTGCCCAACCTTGTAATTATGTAAAGGGATGGTATGCATTCAAATATTCAACGAATATACATAAAATATGTCGACGTTGTGTAAAATATATGTTAAATTATGTCCACTTTACATTACAATGACAGACCTTCAGCGTTCACGAAATGTCATGGATGAAATTTCAATTCGTAGGAAAAAGAAAAAGAAAAAAAAAAAAAACGTAAGAAAAGATTAAAATATCATCATTAAAATCCACTCGGGGAATAGAGGAAACTATGCCATTGAAATCCCTTTTTGTTTTATCCCGATATCTCAATCGGTTGCCGAGATATAAGAGTTCAAAGTTTTCATAGAGATTGCACCGATTATGAATGACCTATATCTCTTCCTGGAAATACGTACTATGTTTTTCCAGGAATCGCGTCTGTCGCTCGTCTGTGGTTTGGGATAGGTCAGTGAAACTAGGTGCGAGCGAGAGTTTCGAATAAAAAACAAGGACGGAGACGGTAAACGATCGAAAATTACCCTTTTCTTTACACGACGATATCTCGGGAACCGGAAGTCGTATCGAGATAAATAAAAAAGCGTTTTAAAGGGCAAAGTTCCACGCTTCTAATGGTTTTTCATTGATTCGCCAAAGATCATTATTTTCGAAGTTACAGCGATTCAAAGTTTTCCTAATTTTAATAGAGTTCGATCGGGTTTAAGGTAAACGATTCGAAATCATCTTTTCTTTACACGACGATATCTCGGGAACCGGAAGTCGTATCGAGATAAATAAAAAAGCGTTTTAAAGGGCAAGGTTCCACGCTTCTAATGGTTTTTCATTGATTCGCCAGAGATCATTATTTTCGAAATTACAGCGATTCAAAGTTTTTCTAATTTTAATAGAATTCGATCGGGTTTAAGGTAAACGATTCGAAATCATCTTTTCTTTACACGACGATATCTCGGGAACCGGAAGTCGTATCGGGATAAATAAAAAAGCGTTTTAAAGGGCAAGGTTCCGCGCTTCTAATGGTTTTTCATTGATTCGCCAAAGATCATTATTTTTGAAGTTACAGCGATTCAAAGTTTTCCTAATTTTAATAAGTTTAATAAGTGTATATATATGTATATGGATCGTTAAAATTTAATTGCTATTGGGACAAAAGATTAATAATGCAAAATTTTCTTTTGTCAAGCATCACGTGATTCGTTGATTCGAAATCGATTGATTGGCACACCGACCTCATATCTGCTGACCCGTTAAGTCAAACCCGGACAATCTGCATTTTACGTGTCTAACTTAGCATATAAGTTCCCTCGTGCACGACTACGTTACACAAACTGTTACACAAATGTCTCCCCGCTCTGGGAGGAAATCTCTGGGAGACGTAAGATAAGAGGGGGACGATAAATTGCCCGCTATTGGAGAAACCTCGGATATTAAAAAGCTATTAAGCGTTGGATATTAAAGAGAGTATCCGTTTTCTGTCTCTCCTTTTTTTTTTTTCTTCCATCCCTTTGAAAAATAATTATCGGAGGGAAATGCAACTACCGTGCCATGTTCAGATTTAATCGATGGAATTAAATTCAAATCGCAAATTTTATATTGATTAGGTTAACGTAATATGAACTTTGAAGAGAAACGAAGGATATTTTGATCTTTTTTTCCTTGTAAAAAAATTATAAAAAAAATCACGTCTTCTTCCTTTTGCTATTACTAGAAAAAAGAAAGAAAACTCGAATATTAAATCGATACGTTTATGGATTTTGAGTGCGAAGAAGATCTATCCGTTGCTAAAAAGAGAAGAAGAGGAAAAAAGAGAGGAGGAAAAACACAGGAGCAACAAACTCGCTTATTTACATCGTTGAATAAAATACAGGATGATATTTCAACGAGAAAGTTCGTCTGCAGTCTGCATCGACACTGAAAATATAATTATCTCTTGCCTTTTCACGCCATTGACCATTTAAACGCGTTAGTCGGTTGTAAGCGTCAAAAGCATATTATTCGTTTGAACCGGTGATA
>NW_006263644.1:1152055-1156027 GCF_000469605.1 Apis dorsata | reverse complement strand
TATATATATATATATATATATATATATATATATATATATATATGTATACACGTGCACACCGATGCAGAAGTAAACTAAAGTTCCTTGCACGAATGCATGAATAAAAAAATTCGAGCGTTCACGAAAAAAAGAAAGAAGAAGAAGAAGAAGAAGAAGAAGGTAGAGAAGGGGATTGGTGGAAAACGAAGAGAAATCAAAAATAAAAATAAACATAGCTCGAGCTACTAAGGATGATGCTCGTTCCACGGGTGCAGAAAGAGACGGATGAGAAGAAGTCGGTGTCCTAAATTTAGTAGCGGTCGCATCGCTCTTTCATAATTAAAACGCAGTACACGCGTACAGAGAAGGTTCTAAAATTCTTTTTTCAAACTTCGTCGTGCCGCTATTAGATGAAACTTTAATATCCTCCGGTTTAAACATCAGACCACCCTCCCCCTCCCTGCATCCCTGCACGGGATACGTCATATTAAAAAGTATGTGCACGTGTTGTGCGAAACACGGTTGTCTCGTAACTTAACAAACTTAACAAACTAAACGTAAAAGAGCCAGAACCTCTCTTTCTTTAACCCTAAGTTTAATTCTGAGAGAAAAAAAAAAAGGAAAAAAATAATCGTTATCCTTTTTATATTACAGAACCGGCGGAGGCAGTATGCTGAATGACGTCAACATCTCCGCGATATTGGACTCGTTCTCCGTCAGTTACGATAAAAGAGTAAGGCCGAACTACGGAGGTGAGTAGGGGACACGACGTTTATAACATATATCTTTTTCTCTCTCTATCTCTCTCTCTACCTATCTATCTCTCTATCTCTCTCTCTCTCTCCTGCCTATCGATAGTCTGATCATTGGACCACACTCTATATATGTGGTAGAATCGATATATCGTGAGGCAAAACCGCAATCACTGGGCGACTATTAACTCTATCCTGCCTGAACTGCCAACTAATTATCTAGTTTTTCCCAGGCTGAAAAAAATGAACAGCTCAACCAAACCTCTATATATATATATCTTCAGGTATAGAGGATCACAATAGAGGATCGTTTTATTACAGTTTTGCCCACGATGTACGATCTTGACTTTTTTTTTTTACTCGCATATAATATACCCCTACGCTTACTCGTCGCATTTCCGATAGTCGTTGCACGGACTGGGCGTAAGAAAAAAAAAAAAAAAAAAAAAAGATCGAGAGATCCCTCGTCCCGCAGCGAGCGAGGTATCCACCTTATCCATTCGTTTATTCGTAGATATATAGAATTTACAAATTCGCAATACTTTCGAAATCGCGTGGAAAAAAGAAAAAAGAAAGAGGATAGTTCGAGAAATTGAAGAGAAAAACCTGGTGGAAACCTCGTTCCCTGCGTGCACCGTGTACGAATATTGCAACCGTGTGCTTGGGATGAAGCGTAAATGGGGATGAAGATTCGATTTGATTCGATTCGATTCGATTCGATTCGAAGTGGCTATGTAGCCGTACTGTGTGTAACCGGTGCTGAAACGTTTTTTCCTTTGATAACGAACGAAACAAACGGATCGTTAAGGGAGGAGGGGGGGAAACGAGCGGTGAAGGATAAAGTTGGAATCGATTCGAGGGAGAATCGAGGGAGGATGGAAACTTAAAATATCGGGGGGGAGGGGGATGTTTTTAAAAATATGGGTGGGAGAACGAAATACCGGCCGGATAATGAACGAACGGGGAAACCGTTTGTTGATCGGTACGTGACAAAGGGATGGAAAAGCGCGACAATGGAGCGGAGTGGGGGGAAGGGAACGCTTGGGGAAATATTTTTGACGCTTACTCTCTCGTCGCGGCCGATACGGAAAAGAATATTCGGTACAATATCGGAGGGAGGAGGGAGGGAGGAGCAGCTCGAGTGGAAACATCCGAAAAATCCTCAGAAGCGAACGACAGAAGTAATTCGTTGTTTTTTCTTTTTTTGTTCACGATCGAGTCGTTTTATTGCCTCGAATTCCCCCCCCTCCCCCAGGAGGAGATCGACGACAAGTTTTATATCCAAGGGGGAATCGTTTACGTTTACGCACGTGTTACGAAGAAACAATATTTTACTTATTACGCGTCTTTTTTCCAATTCTTTTTACAAGCGTATACTTTGTTTGAAAGTTTGTATATTCTTTTTAAATACGATTCTATAACGGGCGTTAAATTTGAGAAATAGAAGGATTCGAAAGGAGGGTAGAAATTTTATTAAAAAATTCGCACCATCTTAAATCCTTCGATTCCATTCTGTAACTTCCGTTCACACAGAAATTATATTTCCTTCGACCGGTATAATTCTACGGGTTAAGAAAAAAAATACGTAGTTGAAAAACTTGTTTTCCATTGCAATTAAAAATATATATGAAACGACGAATAGAATAATCTTCGCAAAGTTGTCGGTAGCGAGATGAGGGGCAGCTGACGTTCGAAGGAACGATTCGAGGGGATACCTGGAATTTGTTTACGCGGATCGAGTAGGCCGCATTTCAATTCCCGCGATAAAGTCGAATTTTCGAGCGGCCTCGCGGAGGCAGGGCGGGGCTGGGCCGCTTCGATAAAACTTGGATCGATGCTGGGACGCGGCACGGGTTGCCACGGGTTACCGTTAACGGCATCTCTCCACTCCGGCCACGCTCAGCCGCACAGTTCTTCACCTTCGATTACAATTTCATACATTGATTCCATCTCGTCTCCGAATTTTTCGCGGCCACGAAAAAAAAAAAAAGAATCTCGTTCCGTAAGTGAGTTTTCAACAAGGATTTTGCGATGTAAAATGATCGATGCAAAAGATACCTTGATGTTGCATCTTGAAATTAATTGGTAATCGTTAGAATGGCGGTCAACTAAGGATAATTGACTCGATGCTTTGAGTGGTTTTGGAAAATTTGTAATAGGATAGGGAGAACTTTTTGTATAAACGCATAAGTTTTATATACTTGTTGTTCTGAATTGAAGAAGAAAATTTCTTTTGGTAATCTTGATTATTATATATATGCGTATAATGTATGTGTCTAATAAATAATGATAAATATATTAAGTTTTCTTAATTCGAATTGGATGAATGAATATGAAGATTAAAAAGTGATAAGTAAAAGTTCCACGAAAAGAAAAATTGATCGAAGAAATGCACTGTTACTTTGGGTTTTAAAAAGCAATTAGAATCGGAGATGATGGAATAAGAAATTGATCGATATTCCGAACTGTCAATCTATGGCCGCCTGGAACAGTTAATCTATTTCTGATCAGTTCGATCGAGAAACGGTTAGCGAGTTCTCGTTAGAGATCGATTCTTAAGATGTTCGATTCGATCGGTATTCAAATCAGCCGAACAATTAACACTCGAATTAGTCGGCCAATCACTGGTCAACCAAGATCGGAGCTTCAAGCAAGAAGCTAATCAGCTCCCACCCCAGAATTAAAGGATTCATAACAAAAACGATTATTCCTCGTCGATTCCTTCTCCTTTCCTTTTCCAGAAGAACGAAAAATATTCTATTATTTACAAGTTAAATTTTCTTCGACAAAGTACATTTAATTTAAACTACGCATCAGATGATAATATAATTATCTTTTAGAGAATTTTTATTCTTTATCAGAGACAATATTTGCCACTTTTTATATAATTTTTCGATTATCTTACGCATACAAACAAATTTAATATCTATCAAAAAAATAATATACAGAACTATTGGATAAAAATATAAATAAAATCTTAATACCATTACAATCTAAATTTAAATAATAGAATTCCACGAATTAATATTTTTATAATAATTTAAAATAAAATAAATATTTATTTCACAAATCAATATTTTTTATTAAACTATTATATATTAAATTTAAAGGAATTTTTATATTCGAAACAGTCTTCCGAGTAATTCTTCACGAGTTTTCGTTTCGTACAAAGCTACCAATTTCAATTCGATTCAAGTCGATCCCCTCGAAAAGCAAGAGAGAAGAACACGAGGAGAAGAGG
>NW_006263644.1:1148858-1151794 GCF_000469605.1 Apis dorsata | reverse complement strand
ACGCCGCGGCTAACGAGATCGTTCCGGGGGGGAAGAAATTTCGTAGGATTCTGGCCGCGAACGTGCGGCGGATGAAAGGTGAAACGGTAAACAGCAACACGATTTATTTATTCGGGAACGGGACGTGCGCGTTCATTCTCATTCCCGGCCCATGCTGGGACGGTTCCAGGGCCGACTCTTGACGCTGGCCAAGAGCCACGTTGACCCACGGAGGCGTGCCCACAATTGCGGTTTCTTGCTCTTTTCCCGCAGGAGACAATGCCGTGGGATCCCCCTCCCCTCCGACCCCGAAAAGTGTGCCGAATTACTCCGAATGCCTCCTATCCCCATCGTTTCTCCCCTTGTTTTCCCCGGGACGATCGATCCTCTTGCTATTCCAACATTTTAGAAACGAACGATAGGCCCACGAGATTCCATGAAGAGTGGGAGAAGAATCTGTAAATAATCACGCGTATCTCGAAATAATTCTCTGGAAACTATGTCGATGCACGATAGAAGATAAGATGGAAAGATAAAAGTCGTGTTTTAATAGCAAAGTATTTATAGAAAATTTATTTGTTAGATATTAGAATGAATTATCGAGAGTTAGAAAATATATTTCGTTCGATTCATTAAGTTTCTACTCAACTTGAGTAATTTCAAATTTAACTTTGATCGAATTAATCGAAGATAGTTGGTCCAAGATAATTAAATTCAAACCGACAAGATTTCGAAATATTAAAATTAAGAAAAAGAACTATTACTTTTCACACATCTCGATCGACAAAGCCGATTATCTTAGCCTCGAATAAGAAGGGAAAAAATTCGATCGCATGGATTGATCCGCAGGAATGCGAAATATCCGTCGTAAATAAGGAAGCCTATCGCGGAATTTCATTCGATACCCGTTATTTCCTCTCCCTCCCTCCCTCTCGATATTTCTCGTCCAATAGAATGCATTATAGCCCGCGTCTCGAATTTATCGCTGGCCAGGCAAAAATGGCTATAAATCCAAGGAGAGAATTTTCAATGGCCCTCTTACTTTTACTCTGCAAAGCGCGCCTCGGAATCGTATCGGTTTCCACGCTCCTGTTCGAATCGTCGATCCCTCCATCTCGAGGGGGGAGGGAGATGGAGAGCCAGGATTCGAGACAGGTTGGATTTACTAGATCCGGGGGAATACGGAGGTTTTAACATTTAAAATTTAAATGGCCACCGCTCTTTCTCGAGCGTTGCCGAGACGGGAAAACGGGATAAATAGACCTCCCTGCGGCTTCCCTCCCCTCCCTCCCCCAACTGTAACCGGCCCTCATTCGATATTCTTCTGGATAGATTTCTCCTCGGTTTTTAAAGTAAAAATCTACGACAACTGTCCCTTTCTTCCCCTCCCTCTTTTCTCTCGAGTTTCAGGTTTTTTTCTCTCTTTTCTTTTTTCCTCTCTCCCGTGAAACTCGTTCGTCGCCGACGGGCTGCTCGGTGTACATTTAGCGAGCAAACAGAATTCGATCGATGAGTGGCTACGTAATTCGATATAGTTCAAGGACTACTGTATGGTGCAACGATGCGCCGTTGGGTGTTCGTTAAACCGCTGATCGATGATGGGAGGGCGTAAAGATTCGTTGTTGTTAGCTGTAACGATGTTGCGACGCCGAGTATCTTCGATGAGACTTCGGTGTGGGTGTATGTGTGTGTGTGCGTGTGTATCGGTTCCGAAGCGGTTCTTAATAAGGATGGAATATTGAGATGTCGAGAGGCTGATACCGAATACCGATCGTTCGTCGTGATACGACGATAAAAGTAATAGAATGGATAGAGTGGATAGAGAATGCATAAGAATCCAAAGATAATATTAATCGGATAAATAGAATATTAAATTCGAGTAAGGTAAAGTTTACGAGGGAATATTGGTATTAATTTTGATTTAAGAATTCGAATTTTTAAAATTAATATGTGAATTAATAGGAGAAGAAGAAAATTTAAGCTGTTTCTATCTTTCATCTAACACGAGATTGAATTTAATTTAATAATTAGAAAGATTAGGTTCAAATGTTTTCATTACAATTATTTTGCTGTTATAAAAATAACGTCAATGAGATGAATTTTTTTCCAAAAAAAAAAAAAATTGCCCCGTTGACCAGTGTCCGTTAGCTCTGCATTTTTTTTGTCATCCCTCGCCTGTTCCATCTCGTGTTTTTTATTTTTTTTTTTTTTTTTAACAACGCCTCTCTTGGCGGCGATTGGCCTGGAGAGGTAAGCCATGCCGACGCATTTCAATTAACTACGATACCACGTTCGACCGCCGCGTTTTGCAACGTGTACACCCGTGTCATTGTGAAATATGTGTCCCATATGGAACGTTCGCCGGCTATAGGGTTTTAAAAACATTCCAGAAATGGAAATGAAGATATATATACACGTAGGCAAACGATTCCTGCGGCAGAAACCCGTTGTTTACGAGTCAAATTTATCGCGCCCTCCCTCTTCTCCCCTTCTCTTTTCACTCTTATTTCTTCGCTCCAACTTCCAACTTTCTTCCTTTCCCCTTCTTAATCAAAATTCCCGCGGAATTCCCCTTCGTTTCGGCTCCTCAAAACAATTTCGATAAATTAACACATAGTGACACTCGTCGATAAATTCGAATTACATGCAAGCGAGAACGAATCAAGAGATGATATTAGGATACTTTCCAAAGTAGAGAGAAGGAAGAAAAATGGTTTGTCAATGACGGATGAGAAAGAGGGACCCTCTTTCTTTTCGGGCCAATTATAACCACAAAAGACGTCGAGATCGAACGTTTCAGCACCGCGAGCCAACGGTATCAATGAAAACGCCAAACGGATAACCAAGCACACGCGTCAATGATCCTGGTGGTCCTCTAATCGAGAGTAATTAACCACTTTCAGCGATCCATCCGACGTAGCGATATACCTACTCGATACCCATGACATTCCACACTC
>NW_006263644.1:1145183-1148558 GCF_000469605.1 Apis dorsata | reverse complement strand
ATATATATACACATATATATGTATATATACACACGTAAGACAACGAACACACGTATATATTACGCACACTCTCATGTACACTTACAACGTGAGTGCATGCACGCGCACAGGAATGCAATAGATTCTCCTTATGAAAGCTCCTTCGTTCCTTGTCGCTGGCATAACATTCAAAGAAAGATCATAGCTGATAGCCTTTTCCTTTCACGCGAGCAAAAAGTAAGTTGGAAATGCTTGGTAACTGTATTTACAATTTTCTATGCTCGAAATGGGCATAGATTTTTCAGGCGATCAATTTTAAAAATGATCGGGAAATAATGGCGGCGGATAAAATGGTGATTTATTTTCGGGGTTTTCGGGTGTGTAACCGCGTGTAACCGCAAGTAAAATAACTGGAATAGGGAGCAAACTGTTAAACGCTAACTGGTGAGTATTAAATCTTTCCTTTTTTTTTTTTTTCCATCCATCCAAAGCTCGAAATTGCATTTGTATGTACACACTATGAATGTGTATGTGTACCTTCATTGTGATTGCATCGTAACATATATTTTAGAAAAGAGAAGAAATAATGAATCGTATAATTACGTGTGATGCAAATCGATAAACAAATGTGTCGTCGTTGAAAAAATTTTTTAAACTTAGCTAAAGATATATCATTAATCATTAGCTTTCTTAGATTAGATAGAATTAGAAAATACATTTACAGCATGGATAGAAGAAAATCTCGCGTTTGATCATATCGAATCCCCGATATCTGCCCAAACTTATTCCAGTTATTTTATTCGCGTATTTTTAAAAAGAAAAAGGACGAAAAGTTGCGAAAAAAATATTACTCCTTTATACCTTATATTTATATATATATATATTCTACGATACGACTCGAATTCTGCAATTCTTTTCCGTATCGAATTTTCCGAACGAAGACATCCAATCGCCATTTTTTTTCAAAACTGATGATCGATCAGAAAAAGAAAAAAAAAACCTTCCTCCTCCTCGAAATATTTCAAATAACAAAGAGGACAAAGAAGCGTTCGAAGTTTTAAATACAATTTTCCGGATTACTTCTCCGGATTGGATGTCGGTCGATCGCGCAATAACGTCGCCGTGATCGATCGCCACCCCGTGAGACGTGCACGAGATAATCGATTAATTGCAGTTCGACCACAGGAAATTCGTAGGTTTAATCCGGTTCTATCGCGAGGGGGAAGGGAAGAGGAGGGAAGAAGCGGATAGGGCGTTCGTTCGCCCATTCGTTCCCTCGCCTCTCCCCCCCCCGCGCGTTTCGAGGGCCGATTGGCGTTCCGTCGATGAAATTAGTTCGGTTGCCGTGCACAGAATCGCATCGCCTCGGGCTCGTGCGCCTCCTTTGATCTACTCCTCGTTCGTCGCGAGTCGAACACCCTCACGACACAATCGTGTAACGCGATTACGTTAGGGGTTACGCGCCTCCTGTTTCGATGTGCAACATTCCTCGACGCCACGAAATGCCGATCGATCGCGTCGAAATTTTTTTAATTCGTCGTCGAACACTTCGTACGTGTCGATGAACGAGTATATCGATACGATACAGATGGGACAGATTGATTTTAACTTTAGGATCTTTTGAAAAAAAAAAGAGAAAATGTTTGTTTTTGGTCAATGTCTCTCTCTCTCTCTCTCTCTCTTTATATAGGTATTTTTTTTTTCCCCCTATCAAGTATCAAGAGTATCTAACGGATGGTAATTAAGCTACGGTTTGTTTGCCTTTTTTGTTTTTTTTTCTATTGACTTTTCTGAATTTTTTATTTTATATTTGCACACCGCCGAGAGATTCGGTATTGATTTTATCTTACTGAAAAGGTAAAAATACATAACGGCGAAATTGTTGTTTCCCCTCGGCTCGTAAACAATCGGATATCGTTTCGAGTTGCAAAAATACGAATGCGAATTTGGCTAACCTTTGATATTTATACAATCGAATAATATATATATATTTCGCGATAAAATTTACACGTTCTTTTTTTTTTTCAAATTCTCCTCCGAATCAACGCAACGACTATTTAATAAAAAACCGCATAAAAACCGTAAGTAGCGAAGGTTATATCGGTTCACAACAAAGGCAGGCCAACAAAATTTGGTCGAAAGGTGTGACGATCAGCTTGATTGACATTGCATTAAGTCCGCCTGGTTGCCATGGTAGCGACTCGTGTTAACGAGTTAGAATTAATTGTGCGCATGCATGGACAACAACAACAGATACCAGAACACCGGAAGAACACGAAGCCATCCTCGTGGCGCGAGAGGCGCCACGAGCAGTATGTAACACGACAAAAAAAAAAAAAAAAAAGAAAAAAGAAAACACTACACCAACCGATACCAAAAATGGACAAAGTACTATTTCGCGTGTATATGAAATGCTCGACAACCGTCAAAAGTAGACTACACTCAGAAAAAAAAAAAAAAAAAAAAAAAAAAAAAAAGGAAACGATTCTAAATCGTAGATAGAGATCGGCTCGTGACAATAGTGATCTGGCCCCGTGATATACGTAGTCCGATTGGATGGTTTGTATCTGTTATTACACGCATAGTTTTTAGATGAAGCACAAACAAATACCTATTTATTATCTTATTTTTTATTCACTATCTCTCTCTTTCTTCCTCTCTCTCTCTATCTCTCTTTCTTTCTCCCTCTCTTTCTCGTCGAATCAAATGACGACGAGATTACGAGTTTACTACTTACTATTATTACTGATTTTTTTTCTTTTTCTTTGCATATTGTATTTACATTACATATATATATATATATATATATATATACATACATATACATTCTGAATATACAGCCTGATCTTACGTTTTTCCGAGTGTAGACCAAGTTTATTAAACTCATTACTGTTTTCTGCTTGTTACTTTCTTTTTTTTTTTTTTTTTTTTTTAGCTTTTTTTTTAAGCTGGTCTGCTCTTGCAACGAAATTATTATACAAATAAAAGAAAAAGAAGAATCGTGATCACTATACACAAGGACTATAATAATGAAACAAGCTGAACGAAATTACCGTTGTGTTTCCTCTCTAAGTATAGAAATAAATAGTATCTTGTTCAATTTTGGACTCTATATATATATATATGAATATATATTATATATATAATACATTATACGCACGAACCGTCCCGTTTAGACCATTTTTTTTTAGACGCTAGCTGCTATGCCGCGGTTGCTAAGATGGGCTGCCCGCCTGCCACCAATTATANAAGGAAAGAGAAAAAAAATGTAGAAAGGAGAAAAGAGAACAGAAAGAGAAAAGAGACGTGATCAGAGATTAAGATTAAGATTCGAAGAATCGCAGTGACAATGACATATATATAAATACGCTGTACGCTTCTCGAGAGGAGACGAAT